>NC_055661.1:12894732-13194732 GCF_017976325.1 Chelmon rostratus
CATGCTTCATACCTCACTACATACACAAACCCTACAGGCTAATTCTTCAGGCAGTGATGCATTAGAGCGGTTCCTGTCTTAGCACCTTTACAAAATGTCATTCATAGACATAGAGATCCTGACTTCAAAATACACTTTCCATCATTTCATAGGTTTACCATTTTTTTTTTTTACCATTATGAATTTGTGCTTTGTTGAAATGCATATGAATTCACACAGTGCCATATCATTTTTGCAATCAAAAAAGTAATATTTTATGTTGTACAAACTTGATAAGTTGTCACATTGAATCATTCAATCAAATGTACTTTGCCTGTATGAATTTGTTGCTGTGAATTCCACGTCACAAATCAGGTCATGAGATTACTGCATTATCCCAAAGTTAAGAATCAATCATCTTCCTTATATTAGTAGATTTATGAGTATACTTAGAACTTCAGAAAAATAATTCATTTCATTCCCAATGCTGTATGGGAAAAGTAGTTCATCTGGGCCACACAGCTCCATGATGCTGTACTTCTTATTATACACTAGAACTGTTGGATGAAAAGCAGCGTCGATTACACCATTATTCTTAGATCTTTATCTGTGTGGCAGAACATGTAAAGAGAGGTCACGTACCAAATCAAAAGGGTTATTCTCTGCACAGTAGCAAGTTGTCCTCTGTCAGCCTCATGTGCTTAGCTGTGCTTTGAGCTGAATGCTAACCACAGCATATGCACATGGCTACAGGTAGCTGCTTACATGCTAATGTTTAACAAGTAACATTTAGCGCGTAGATCTCCGTTAACATACAGGGGCTTAGTTGGTTTTTGGGTAAAATGAATGGAGAATGTACAACTGAAACCAGAGACTGACCAGAGAAAAAGGAAGCAGACATTTTTCAGCTTTGAATTTCTGAGCATGGCAGACATTACACGGACATTACACACAGACCGCACACCGTATCTACATCTCTCAGGGCTCCAGCCTGCGCAGAGCCGTGTGGAGGATACAGGACGTGGTCCTGGTCTCAGCTCATCTGCTCCACGTAGGCAGACAGCAGAAGTCTAGGAGGCAGAAACTGTTCTTGTTTGTTCACCACTTCGGTCTGACGTGAGCCGTTGTTGTCGGTGCCTGAGAGTCCAACAAACAGACTTTGATCACTATCATGTAACTGAAAAACATTAAGCTGGCTTTGTGAGTCCAACCAGGCTGTGTAAATATGATTATGTAAACAGAGCAGCATCAATAACGGTTGTACAAAAGATTTAATACAACTGCTTAAGTGCTATGAGTATGTCAAAGCTTTTGATGGTCGATACAGATATTTGTCAAACGATTAACTGATGTTTCCTGACAATATTTCTGTGATGAAAACTGCACACAGATGGAAAAACAGGCTTTAATAAATGGTAATCCAATGTTCAAACAACATTCTCCACCACATTTTAGGGGGAAGAACACTGACTAGCCTGACATATTTGTCCAGGCTGCCTAATGTGTTTCCACTCACTTGCAGAGACGAGGTCCATATACTGGCAGACGGCGTGAAGCAGCAGTCTCTCAAAGCTGATTCACAAACACAAACAACAGAGAAATGACTCGGTGTCCTCTAACCACTAAAAGAAACAATCAACAGAGTATTCTTTCTGGAGTGAACCAGTTTCCCAGCACAGTTTAATAAAGTTATGTGTGTGTTAATGACAATTATTTGAGACTTTTTTTTGTTGTTGCTGTTGTTTGACTTCCTGCTGCTGCAGTGACTCCACTTCTCTGTGTGGATCACACAGGGTTCATGTTCTCTAATATAACCTGGTTTTCCAGGTGGGGAAACATAATTAGGACACATCGGTCAGGGACTTCATCTTTCAGGCACCAGTGAGACATGAACCACGATCCAGGACGCTCAGTTTAAGTAACTTGTCCATGAGTATGAAGGCTTATAAGAACACTTTAAAGAATATAGAAAAAGGATTTCTACCTGCTGGCAAGTTTGGTTGTGTAAACTGAGTGTGGTTGAGCGTTGAAGAAGCTCAGAAGGTTTTCCTCAAGTACTTCCAGAGTTCCCTGTAAGGAGAAAAAACACAGTGAATATAAATCTTGGCCCATCCAATCGGCATGATCAGTGACAAAACGTTTACATTCCAAGCACAATGAGACGAGATACCACTCACCACGGGGATTTGTTTCCGCCTCAGAGTCGCTCGCAGCCGACGGTCGATTCTCTGAAAGCAGTCCTGAGCAGTGAAGGCAAGATTTACTGTGAAGAGATGAGTGACAGTCAGCCAGACAGCCACGCTTGAAAACAACCGGCCCAAAAACAAGCACAAACTGAGACGCTCACCATTCCTCTCGTCTTTGAGGGGCCGGGTGGTGTTTTTCTTCTTGGCGCCCTCCTGCTCCAGTAGAGACAGCAGCCTCTCCTGCTCCTCACCAGAGCAGTTCATGAAGTCATTCCATGGCTAAAAGAACAAGAGAGGAATGAGGCCAATTTTTAAGATAATGCTTGTATTATTGGGTGCTTCTAGATTTGATCATGCATGGATCACAGATGCAAATCAAGCACTTAGTATTTTGTAAGGTAAAACTCAACTGCCTGGAAACTTGCAGTCTTTAGTGCTGGGAAGAAAAACAAAAAAGCTAAAACCTAAAACCAATTTAGAACTACTGCCACTCCTGCAGTGTTAATGATAAAGGCAGCAAAGTTGAAGCCCAGCTGAGGACAACTTACCTCTATGTAGTTTCCGTTGGTGCAGGCCTCAGTGAAGATGGACGGGATGGCCGGGTTACTGCAAACTTCCAAATCATCTTTGGAGCACTCATCCCTCTCAAGAAGATTAGCAAGGAAGCGTGCTGATTTTCAGAGAAGAAGAGAGGAGATAGAGGGACAGTAGTGATAAAAGCAAAACTTCAGTGACAGAATTATGAATCCAAAGTAGGGATGCACAATAATTATCGGGCTGATAACAGGAAATTATGACGTCATCCCGATAAGTCCGATATCATGACGAACAGCCCCGATAACATGTGTTTTTGTCAGCACGGCAGTGCCTCGCTCCCACTATGAGACCCGAATGGCCTGCAGTGAATGCTGCGTTCAAGTGACGTTGGCATAATCAGAAAAAACTCTCTCACTGGGAAAAACCAAGAATACCCCCTCATGCCAGAAAACAACTTGTTAACTCTTTTTGCTAGTTGCTGACTTGAATTAACATTCACAGTATTTTTTCACATGTTATACACAAAAAATAGAAACATGAACTTAAATAGGCCGAAAGAACGACTGGCAAACGAGGGAACGGGGGAATGTACGTTACACCTTGAATGCAGCATGCGGCACAGCGTGCTTATGAAAACAGAGTTCAGACTTCTTCAAAGTTTCCAAAGGAGACAGTTCGCTGGTTATTCGTAACAAATGTTCCAAGCGAGTTCCACTAGGAGCGAGAAATGGCACAAGCTTTAATACCTGATCAGTCACCTGAAACATAACCACCGCTTTGACAGAGTTTGGAAAGCGTATGAGGACGCCCGGCCTGCTAAAGACGCTAACGTTAGCAAGCAAGCCGCAAAGAAGCCACCGGGACTTACGCGTCGGCGAGGCTTTCGAAAAGTCCAAGAAATTTGCCAAAGATGACCCACGGGCTAAGGTTATTGAAGATTTAATCATGGACATGATGGTGCTTGACTTACTATGGACTGCCCTTCTTCAGTTTGTTAACATAGATAAGTCTAAGTAAGGGATCATGTATCTTCCTTCAGGATGACATAGAAGCCCTGTTTTAGTGCTCATAAACCAAAGTGCTAGGGAGCAAATACCTGCAGAAATAAAGACACTCCCATCAGCCTCAGCTGCACCTTTTGCTAATTAGCTAAATATTAGCATGCAGTCTTAAAAAGCTAAGCTAAGATGGACATGGTAAACATTAGACGTAGCTGCTAAACATCAGCATGTTAACAAAGCCAGTGAGGCGGATCTTACTCCTCAGAGGATGAACCGTGGAGATCTGAATGATCGGGCACTGTAATGAACCCAGCTGCCTCCAGAGGACACCAACACGACTATCCTGTTTTCAGCATCGCTAACCGGTGAGTGGCTTTTACTGGTTTTAATTGGGCAGTCAGTAACACACACGCTGATCAAAACCTGTGGATTTACAGATATTTCAGTGTTTGGTTCAACCATCGGTTAACTGGACTGAGCAGAAACTACAGAGACCCACCATCACTCGAACGCTGCGACATTCAAGGAAAATACACATTCTGCATGTTGGTGTTGTTGAGCTCACAGCTGTTTGTTTACCAAACCTGAATGAACAAAGTGAATCTGAGTCAGTTTTTAATTCTGATGTGAAGATGCAGCGTCCAGAAGGTTTATTTTAACATGTTGGAAAAGAAGCACTTCATTTTCTACTTTGATTACTTGGAGGCAGAGTTAAAGAAACAGAAACTGAGCTGTTAGATCAAATGTAAAGAAGTTACAACCACTTCCTGTCAGTTTTCACTTCTGATAAACTGGAAATATTTCATGTTAAACCCTGTTACCGTGGTTACTCAGTGTGATCTGTGATGTCACAGTGTTGTCTGTGATGTCACAAATTGACCTGTGATGTCAGTGTGTGATGTCAGTGTGTGATGTCAGTGTGTGATGTCAGTGTGTGATGTCAGTGTGTGATGTCACAGTGTGTGATGTGATGTCACAGTGTGATGTCACAGTGTGATGTCACCGTGTGTGATGTCACCGTGTGTGATGTCACCGTGTGATGTGATGTCACAGTGTGATGTGATGTCACAGTGTGATGTCAGTGTGTGATGTCACAGTGTGATGTCACCATGTGATGT
This sequence comes from Chelmon rostratus, assembly GCF_017976325.1. Taxonomy (NCBI): domain Eukaryota; kingdom Metazoa; phylum Chordata; class Actinopteri; order Chaetodontiformes; family Chaetodontidae; genus Chelmon; species Chelmon rostratus. The sequence continues at coordinate 12,899,554 of NC_055661.1, forward strand.
CAGTGTGACGTCACCGTGTGATGTCAGTGTGACGTCACCGTGTGATGTCACTGTGTGATGTCACTGTGTTATCTCTGATGTCACTGTGATGTCAATGTGTGATGTCAGTGTGTGATGTCACTGTGTGATGTCACTGTGAGATGTCACTGTGTGATGTCACTGTGTGATGCCACTGTGATGGTCATTTCTAATTATATCATTCTGAGTCACCTGAAACATAACCACCGCTTTGACAGAGTTTGGAAAGCGTATGAGGACGCCCGGCCTGCTAAAGATGCTAACGTTAGCAAGCAAGCCGCAAAGAAGCCACCGGGACTTACGCGATGGTGAGGTGCCAAAGATGACCCACGGGCTCAGGTTATTGAAGATTTATTCATGGACGTGATGGTGCTTGACTTACTATGGACTGCCCTTCTTCAGTTTACATAGATAAGTCTAAGTAAGGGATCATGTATCTTCCTTCAGTGTTTAAATTAACTTCAGGATGACATAGAAGCCCGTCGCGACGCTTCTCCGTAGGAAACTGCTCACTATACATTATCCCACTTAGAACACGGCTTATTACTAAAGCATTCAATAGTGTGACACAAAATACTGATTAATACATATTTTATTGATTTAAAATGAGTCTACTCTCGCCTGTCACCGCTCTCACTGCGCAGCGGCTCTGAAAGTAAACACGTACGTTGCGTAGCAACTGCCTCTCACTGTGCGCAGGCTGGCAGGAAAACTTATTTCTTTACAGATATTCAGCGAAATCATGTCGAATGTGGAGAAGTGACGGGATATCCCAGACCTGAGAGACGTAGCTGGAGACAGAGTTTGGTTTACCGCTATTTTTTCGGACTGATGGATAAAAGTCCTGCATCAGCTGATTTCTGCTTTCAGCGTCAGACATTAAAAAATCTGTCTCCAGTTTTGTCTCCACTCAGCAGTCTTTTAGCAGACCGATCGTCCATGCTTTCTCTTGGTGTTTTTTTCATGTCTGTCGGCTTCAATCTGGTCAATCTCTGCGTCCTCAAGTCTTTTGTGTCTTAATATCGCTCCTGCTGTCGGTCCAGCGTTGTTCTTTACTTTTCTCGTCTTTTTTGCTGGGGACATCATTCTCCAGCCAAGTGTTTGGTCCTCTCCAAACAAATTAAAAATAATGTACGGAAAATGCTCCATATTATGCCACTCAAATCAGCTGGCGATGTGTTATTGAGCTTGGTACATTAAGGGATTGCCCCTTTAGTCTGTGACTGTTAGGAACACAGCTGAATTTTCGCGATTGACCAATCAGAATTGAGTATTTAAGAGTGCCGTCTTCTAACTTCTGTCAGTACAATATGCACTGTGCATTATTTTTGTTGTCATTGAGGAATGCACTTCTTCAGTTTGTTTAAATAGAAATGTTTGAATCTAACTTGTGCCAGTGCATTAATTTTCTATGTATATTTATTTTTTGTAAACTTCTGGAATGCACTTTTTCAGTTTGTAATCCTGATGCATGTATTTGCATCATTTCAAGGGGCCTTTATTTTTTATATCAGTAAGTAATGCACCTTATTTAAATTGATGTGAGATATCAAATAGGTTTGTTTGATAGCTTTAAGAACATGTTTGAGAGGCTTACCAATAGTTTTTCATTGGAAAAATAAATATCTCTTCATTTAAAGAGTCAAAACCGTTTTTGGTTTTGTTCGTGGTATTGATATCATGATGTTAGGTATATGTGTGTGTTATCAGTTATCGGTATCGGCCTTTAGGAGCTGAAAGTTATCGGTTATCGGTATCGGTTTTAAAAAACAGTTATCGTGCATCCCTAATCCAAAGTGTTAATTCTTGAGACAAAAAGCACACTTCAGTAGCACTGGCATTTTTGTAGTAAAAGTGGTTCAATGTAAATGCTCTTTTCCACTGTTGAAGGGCACACAGATGAAAGGCTTGTCCAGCATTGTTCAGCCTACAGTGGATGACAATATTTTGTAATCTGACCATGCGAAATGTGAGCTTACTGTTCTCCTGCCGGCGGAGGCTCTTCTTGCCTTTGGCTCGGGGAGTGAGGTCAGAGTTGCGGATGGCTTGGTTGATATAAAACTGCTTCTTCTTGGATGGAGACACTCGTTTGGCGGGAGAGCTGGGCAGGGAGGTGCATTTACGCTCCTCTATCAGGCTGTGAAAACAGAGGGCAACGTGTTAATTTAGCCAATCTGGTCACACAGTTTCTGAAGGGGAAATACCAGCTCCTAATGTTGAAGGGATGTAGTTCACTTTTTTTTGGTGTACCCAGTTTCTCAAGCTGCTGCATATACTTCTTCAGACTATTTTCTTAAAATGTCTTCAACAACAACTAGTAAGTGCACAGGTATACACCCAGAACCTGTAATCATTCAGCTGTGGGTTACATGTACACTAAAGGTAGACAGGGCTATAGTAACAGGCAGCACATTTTCCTCAATACACAAGATAAGGAAAAAGAGTTTCGCTATCTAATCTTTAGCAGTTTCAGTGACCTTGTGTGGTTCTTGCTTTGACCGGTCTGTGCTTCTTGTGCCTTTAAATTTAAATATTTTTTAGAGCACACAGGCGATGTCATTTTAAGGTCTGTGTATTTCAAGCAGGAGCGAGACACCATCTCTCTCTTCAACACCAGCTTACTTCATAATTGCAAGATGACGGTGCGAAATGGTGCACCTATATGGGCATGCAGTATGTTATTACACCATAATCTTATTTGCAATGCTATCCAAGGAAAGAAGAAGAATACTCCGAACAGCTACATTGGCTTTGAAAGGGGAAGAAGATCGCCACGATGCTGAAACACCCCAAAACATTTGCTAATGACTCCTTCACTGCTGCTTCTATTTCCTGTTTTCTAAATTCTCTCTGCAGAGTTTTGAAATGGGTGAGAGCCAGTAGAGCATCCTGCCGCAGCTTCGGATGTAGGTCAGTGGGTGCTGTGTGGACCCGCCTCTGCTGGGTTTTCTGCCTGGGAGTTGCTCAGCTGATGCCATTTTTAGCCTGAGCCCTGCTGGCTGTTACAACAATACAGCAACGTAATATGATGTCATCTGAGCCTTAGGTTTGATCACAACCAGAAATCATGTAACTTAGCTGACATGCAAACCTTAGCAAGCTTGAAACTTACCAAACCAGGCAGTGGCCTTCGTGCAGTTTTTTTTTAATAATACTTACATACAAGCAATACGGTCTTTGCATACACTTCGTCTCACTTCTGCAACTTGATCTTTACACGTTCACAGAAACATCTCTATTTAATCAGACGATTTATTGGGAGAAACACCATGTTTTAAATTAAATGTAAACATTCCATGGCAACCGATATATCCTGGTCAGCTAGTTAGCTTACCAGCTGCTAAAAGGCTAACAGTGACAGAATATAAAACTAAGCGGCCTCTTAAAACCTTAACACCAACGTCAACCAAACTAGCAAATGTCGAGATTTGTTGATTAGCTAGAGAGCTGGCACAATTTCAGCAAACGTTAATCTAAACCCGCACACAACCCCTAACGTAAAAAAGCTACACTAGCTTTTTAAATGGGAGTTGTAATTCGGGCTAACGCTAACTAGCTTCCTAACGTCACACACTCGTAATTTTCACTCACATATAATCCTGTTCCTCATTGCTATTTGTCAAAACGACCATCTTATTCCAGGAGAACAAACGGAGGGATCCCAAGCTCTGGATCTTGACAGGACGTGTGAAAAATATAACACACCCGGAACGACAAACAAAAGTTAAAACAGCGAGTACGTTTAGCAGATTATCTTGTAAGTAGCTAGCTCCTTGGCTGCTAGCTTGAACCACCAGAACAAAAATAACTGCTGTCCTCCCACTATGAAACAAAGAGGGAAGAAGAAGTAAGAGTTCTCACTCTGCCTCTATGTAGTTATAGTTGATAGGGTGTCTAAACCTTTTTATCACGTCAACATATCACCTGTACTTATTTAATTTAACACATTTTAAGAACATTTAAGAGTATTTTTTATTAAGATTTTCCACTGTAGATTTCAGAATGTAAACATCGTTGGATTTTAACGTGTTGCTATTGTGCTTATTACCACTAGAAAAACAGATTTTTGGACATTTTGGACCATATCACAGACACATAACACAAAGATATGTTGATATTAAAATTACCACATGATGGCTAATGCAAGTTGTTTCTTGTTGTGTTGCTGTTGTTGTTTTGTGCAACCTTTCGTGCAACAAACCGATTCAATGTGCACGCTTAGACTGTGGTTGTTGTTTTTTTTTAACTCGAGTGATTCGTCTTGACGATAGACGATCTTTGATACACCGAGTCAAACAAATTCTTGTCATAACTTGCAAAATAAAGCCTCTGCCACCTCCATCATCTTTATAATGTGGAACCTTTGGGTGGTATCAGCTCGGATATGATCGGAATCTGAAATAACAATGACTTTTCCACTCATTCAGCGTTTGTGTGCCCGTTACCATAACAGCCAGTTTAATAGGCCTGCCACATAGTTATCTAATTGTTCTGAGCTTTTCTCACTGCTGCTGGAGGAAGACAGAGTCTGTGGCACAGTTTTTGGCAGAACACAAAACTCTGTAAAGTCTGGACATTTCTTTCATTTTTAAAAGCATTTTTGAGAGATGTTTGGACACTATCAGAGGGGATTCTCAGGGGTGCTTTTCTATGCATTTTGTAATGTGGAAAGAGAAGAAAAGAAGTACATTAATGTTAAGAAAACATGAACCAGACACTTGTCCGATGATCGCGGGCAACTCTAAGAAATCAGTTCCCAGGAGGAGAACTGTGAAGCCAGAGGAGAAGGTTAAAGTTACTACATCAGACAGCAAATGTCCTACAACTACATGTGAGACATCAGGGAATATAATGAGGCTTTGTGTCAATCTAATGCCTGTTCTGGCAGCAGCCAAGGAGCCTGTGGAGGAAGAGGAGGGTAAAGAAGAAGACAGCAGCTGTTCAAGTAAAATTAAACCAGAAACCAGCAGCAAGAATGAGCGATCTGTCAGAGAGTCAGTGGAACAAACACTTGATCCATGTGATTCTTGGTCAGTGTTAAATTTGGACACCGACACCAAACAACCACAAAGTCCTCAGTGTGTGCTGCCACCTATAACTCAACCTAAAGCATCTCCTGAGTGTTGTGGCGGTCAGAGGACCAAGAGGTGCCACACACCTCTACCTCCCATCAGCTTATCTGAGCACACCAGAGCCAGCTCGACAAACTTCAAAACAAAAGGCTGCGGAGGTGACGGTTTAGCCGGAGGACAAGAACCAGACAGCAGGCCCTGGATCGACAACCCTCTGTTCTCTAAATGTGTGAGTAAACCACAAAACCAGCTGACTAATTATGATCTGTGTCATTTTTTAAACCACCATTTTAGACTGATCACATCTCCTCCTGAAAACCCTGAGATGGGAAGAGAGTGCTGACGGGTTTTTGCTCATGTAAAAGTGGTTCATCTTCTCCTACAAGGACAGTAAGAGCTTTATGTTGTGCTGATCGTGATGAGCAGGTCTCTGAGAGTGGGAAATGATTGAGTCACAGTTTAACACAACTGGGGAAGAACACATTAGCCAAGCGGAGTCAAAATCCACAAGGTTTTGGGCAATAAAAAGGGTTTTAAAAGTGACTTCCTGAGCAATGATTGAGTCACTGGTACTGTTAAGAAACAATACACACACACATACAACAACATGATGATACAACACACAGCAAATCTCCTTTATTGTCCTTTTAATGTTACAACAGATGAAAACAGGTCTTTGCTCCAGTTGTTACCTTGAACTTGCTTTACTCTTCAAATGTTACAGGATGCAAATAATTTGGTGGCTCATTATTTGTAAAGTATTGCAAAAGTTTTTATCACATATTTACACGTCTGTGAGTTGTTAGCAGCTTCACCACACAGACATTTCCCATCAAACGTCTCACACGGTTTCATTTCAAAAACTGTCGAAGGGCCAAAGAGGTCAAATTATCCAATATTTCACGACTCAAGACTAGAGAAAAGTCCAGAAAATGTATACAAGTTTGTGTAGCAGAACCTTTTTCCTCTTTCCTCTTTCATTAATCATCTCATGACCCCACAGACTTATCTTGTGACATTTTGGAGTCACCCACCCGACGTCTGTACTGTAAATGAAGAAGTTAAAACAAACTCACACATTGATTCATCAATATTAAGGATCGAATAATGACACATATAATAACACATCAGCCACAGGGGATATTGTTCTGCAGAGCATACTGCAGACTGATACTTTAAGTACATTTTGTTGTTAATACTTATGTAGTTTTATTCAAGTGTGATATTGGATGCAGGGTTTCTACACTGTGGTATTGGTGTTTTTACTTACATAATGGATCTGAGTACTTCCTCCACCACTGTCAGAAATCATAGCCAACAAAATACACAGACAACTCTACAGCAGGACGACCCTGGGTAAGTTCATGAAAGCAGATTTGAAACTTTAAAGTGTTTTTAAAGCTCTGACTGACTTACCTCTCTGGTTCCATGTGCAGAGATCTCCTGAGTTTCGTCTTCCTGACATCTCCTTGTCCAGTCTGGACGCCCTGCTGCAGACAGTCACACAGAAGCTGGGGAGGAAGAGGAGAGGTGGTGATGAAGGACCACGCAGACTTATCCAGTCCGATCATCTCCTCGTGGCTGTTAGGGAACAACGTTTGAGAGAGAAGAGTGTCAGGCAGCAGCTCGACCGCTGCAAGGGTGACAGGAGCCTGGCCAACATGTATGATTGGTGGTTTTTGGGTGCAATTTTTATCTTAGTATTTGTTGTACTGTAGTTATAGTATGAAGGCGAATATAGAAAGTAGGCTACATTATCAGGATTATAGTCATGACCACACTGAGAAACAGGCTGGAAAATTTGATGGTAATTTATTGTTTATTAGTTAAATGAAATTTGATGTCTCCTTTTTAAATCACTGTTGCTCTATTTGGCCTCATGCAGATGTTTTCGGTCAGATTTCAAGATATTTAATATTTAAAAGTTTGGTGACTAAAGTCTACAAATATTGATCATTATTCAGCCCTTACTGGCCAAGTTTATACCCCAGTAGGTAAAAGTGTTTTTTTTAACTCGTTAGGTAGGTTTATTGCATATAAAGAGTTGCAGGTGGTTGTAACCATGTGTTCATTTATTTATCTGAACAACAGCATTAGATAAAGAAACTGCAGTTTCTGTCATTTTTTTCTTTTAACAGTGAAGCAGTAACAGAAACATCAGTGGCTGCACGCAGTGTAAACAGACAGAGGAGCCTCCCTCCACTTTTTTCTGCACCAAAACCGATGCTCATCCTCACTCTGACGAAGAAAAACCTCCTGCCTTCCAACATGCTGCCGTGATCCACCAAAATCAGCAAACTGGACTCACAACATACAGCAAAGTATTTTTAAAAATGATACAGGAAACCACAGTTTTATTTTCCTTCAGGACGAAACATTCACAAAAGACATACACCCGCTTTTTCTATACTAGCGTATATTCAGTACATAATATGTATCTTATAGTAGTTGCACAGATTTATTAATGTTCAAGTAGAGCTTTTCAAGCATAATAAAAGTACATTCAGCAAAACAGACTTTCATTCCAAAATGAGACATCCACCATTTAAATCCAGCTTAATGTTTAAGTTTTGGGTCACTTCAGCTTTTTCAGTACATTTTACGCTTTTAAACGCCATATTTTAATGTAACAGTTTACATTTTGGAATGAAACCCTTCGAATACTTGATGTTTGTCTCATGCTCATAGTTACTATTGTATAAATTCTCTGAACACATAACACTGCATTACAGTGCAGAAACCACCTGCTTTGGACATTCAGTCAGCTGGGTCATTTTCTGATAGAAACAAAAGGAAGGAAAGGAAAATCAATATTAATAAAACTGTTTAGCAATGGTAATGTATTTGTGTTTGGTGTTTAAAGCTCAGACTTAACGTTACGATTTATTCTTTGATCTATAATAATTTTTGGACTGAATTTGAGTCATGTACAAGAATCTGTAAGAAGACTCTGCAGCTAAAACAGTTTTACCAGATGTTTCAAGAGTTATGCAGGAAGCTTGGATTTCATATTCCTCTATAAGATGAAAAACAAAACTTAACTAATTATTAAATAACAAAAATGGCAGTAAATACCAGGCCGAAGTACAGATTTCTTCCTCATCATATGTAACACCCTCTGACACTGTTACACAATCGCACAAAATAAAAAAAAAAAAACATATTTTACAGATGCAAGACAAAAAAGTCTTTTATATAAAACAACAACACTGAAAGTTCATCATTAAACATTTAAGAGGTATTTAACCAATAACTAACAGTAACAATTCTCTCCACATAAGAGGTACTGTATAATGTTCAGAAACAACCCCTCAAATGCTTTTTGATATATTAAATCATCTTAATAATTACATGTAACACATGTACTTCAGCTGCTGCTTGAGTGTTTGCAGCATTTTCATTTTTAAAGTGCTTTCTGCAAAGTAAAGATGAGATTGTGCGGGGTCTAATGATTGAGCCCTGAGGAACATCACCCTTTGTTTTTACAGCAAGCTTTGCATAACATTGTTTCAGGATAAAGAAACCATAGCTTTGGAGTGATGCGACTGATACAAAAAAAGAAGACACAGTGTAAGATTTATGAGCTCAGATAAAGGGTATAAAGCTACAGATCTGTTAACAAGGTGAACAAGGCACCAGAGCCACAGCAGGAAGCAATAACTTTTGGTTCTTTCTTTAGATAAATGTAACTCTAATGACTCAGTTTTACCAACAAGGATGCCTTCAAAGTCCATCTTTTCCACTGTCCATGTTGCATATTGAGGTCAATGCCAACACTGAGCAACATTCAAATGAACATACAGTAATAAAAAAAGATTTTGACTGTAGTTGGTCCTTTCAACTCGTGTTGCACCAGTCCACTTCATAGTGTGCTGTCCTGTGTGTTGCTGTTGACCATAAAGAGTGCAGTAGGATCTTTACTGGAGTTTTCTGCTTTGTGTTTGGACCCACTGGATTTACTGGATTCTCCTCGAACTTCATCTTTACTGCTGTCTAATGCACTGTTGCTTGCCTGATTCGCCTCATCTGGCTGAGGTATTGTGGTCATTGCCATACTGCTGCTTTTTTGTACGTTTGCTTTGCCTTCTTTGGTTTTTATCTTGCTAGCTTTTGCCTTTTTTGATTTAACCTCTTGCGGTTTGCTGTCAAATGACGTCCCCTGCTGCTGTGGAGTATTGCTTGGCTGAGGGGGTGTGATTGGTGGCGGCGGTTGGATGGTGGGAGGGTTAATCCTGGTGGGCAGTGCAGTCAGGTCAGTCTGTACTGTGCTGTTGCCTGTGACAACCTCTGTGAGGTGGTCGTCGTCAGTCTGCTCCTTGGCGAAGTTGACAAACACCTACAAAAATAAATCGGCTTTAGTGTCATGTACGTCATGTTCTTGTTGTTAACACATCTTAGCATTGATGCTCGCTCATGAATCAAGCAGAAACATGGAGATGAATGAGTTGAGATGAGCTTTTTTTCCTACATAATAATAATAATAATAATCCTCACTTATTGGAAGGAAACTGGATCATTTTACTGTTAACATATCTTTATCCATTTGACAGAATTTGGCAATTCTTCATTAAGTACCTTGCAACTTGCAATAAGAAGACAATCATTACACAACTTTGAAATAAACACAGTATGATAAAAATATGAAAGAGAATGTGAGGGAGTGATGATATATATTTAGGCATGTTAGGATGATGGGGTGGGATTACTGATACTATTTGTTGCCTATTCTCTCCCTCTGTCTCTCTGTCTCCCTCTCTCTCAGCTTTTTTTGTTGTTATCACTGTCATCTGTGCGAGAGTTGAGACTAGAGCCACAGAAGACAGTTAACTCAAGTGTGTGACAGTAACACGCATTTGGAAACAAAACTATCTGATGCAGCAGATCAGCTAGAGCGTTTGCTTAAAATATTATTAGCTGTTAACCAATAATTGTTAAACTTTGAAATTCATGCTTTCCCTAATTTTTTCCTCTAAACACTAGTCAGAGAACAATGACTGATGGGAAATGCCATCCCCTGTGCGAAAAAAAGGATATTTGTGATGCAGAGCTCTGTTTAGTTCTATTTACAGATCGAGAACATTGCACCACACTTATGAGACATTGGAATGCTTTCATCCCAGTTGCATCTTTGTCCTCACCTGGTCCAGAGTGGTCTGTGAAACAGAGAAGTCAATGATACCCAGCTCCTCATAGTTGTTGGAAAGCACATCAAAGACACGAGCCAGGCAGCAGGCGTGTGAGGGCAGCTGGAACTGCAGTACGTTCTGGTGGCGCTCCTTCAGCTCGATGCTGGGAAAAGAGCTCTTCATATAGGTGCTGATGGGGCACGAGTCTGGGTTGGATTTATTGTCAACCAGGCGGATAATGATGGTGTAGCCATCGCCAAACCTGTAAGATGATGGATAGAAAGAAACAACAGTGAAGACTGTACATTGTATGTACTGTAACATCAATAAAGTTTATTGGAATTTGATCAGTGCAGCTCTAAAAAAAACCAACAATATGAAACAACACAAAATACGGAAGAAGTTAATCTTATAACGGCCTATAAAAGCAGAATCAAAGATAGATCTGCAGCCTCATGATGTGTGTTGTTCCTGAGATGGGTCGTCCTGCATGTTTTCTATGGACTGTAAAATAATACATGCTGTTTACGCTGTGCAGCTATTTAACCAGTGTAATATGGGCTTCTTGCAGCTGTATCTTAAATTCTACTTGCAAGAAACGCATTATTTTCACATGCTTACAAGCTGAATTACTGAAAAAAAAAATCAAAAATGAGCACTGGGCCATTTTAATTTAAATGAGAAGGTTTCAATATGTTATAGGAGTATGAGCATATGGTAAGATCAGTACACCAGTATGATACAACATATTTTTTACAAACAAAAACATTAAACAGTCCTGCTCCATTTCAAGGTGATAGACACTATGGTATAAACAATAGGAAAAGGAAAAATCTACACTACAGTATATATTGTTACTGTAAACCTCATTCAGTGACACAGTCAGCTGCTTTATCAGCACACAGAGGGTCAGATCTCTTCACCTCGATGGGAACAATGAAATTATTGAATCAGGAAGCACACTTTGGATTCAGTGCCTTCAGAAAGCCCAGTGGTTGTTTAGTAACTAATATGACTGAGGAGGGGTGAAGTTAAGCAGTGTGAGCACAAAGCTCCAACATTCATTAATTGACTGATAAACTAACATTGTCGAGGTTAGACAGAATACATAAAACCAATTAAGAAAGTTGAGTGGGTTTACCTGTTCTTCAGGTGTTGTACAGATCCAAGACACTGGAATCTGCCGTTGACCATGATAGCCATTCTGGTGCAGAGAGCCTCACATTCCTCCATACTAACCAGACAGACACAAGATAAAACCCATTACTGCACATGAACTATAAGGAAGCGCTTAGCTGACAGGACGTTGTGGGTCATCCTGTTACTGTGTCTTGAGAGTATATATCAGAATGATTTAGTGTACAACTCCTACCTGTGGGAGGTGAGAACTACAGCTCTTCCCTCTTTGGTGACGCTGAGGATGCAGTTCCACAGAAATCTTTTAGCTTTCGGGTCCATGCCAGTGGTGGGCTCATCCTAAGAAGAATCAAAGAAATCAAAGGATCAAGGAAACAACTAAGTGTGAAGGCATCTTCTTTAAGCCTTAAAGGTAATATGACACTCAGAAGGAAAAAAAGGAAAAAAAAAGCCTTCACACTAAGTATGAAGTCAAAACACTATTACACTTCAGCAGCCTTGCAACACACATGAAGCCAGAACTAAAACAGATATTACTGTACTGGCACTAGATACTAGCTAACCACATCATCAAGGAAAAACAAGCTTAATAGTGATTTTGTCAAATTTTTCTTTGTTGTGCTCGTATGTTTTTGGTGCTTTGTGTAGAGATATGCATGTGCTTTTAGTGTCTGAAATGTTATTTATTCAAATGTGAATGTTAATTTAGAGGCCCATGTTTATCCCACTCATATAGAATTTAACTGGTGATTTTCTAAAAGACTCAATCCTTGGCTGCTCTCCAGCTTCTGGTGAATCAGTTGGATTCTCACCAGGAATATAACAGGCGGAGCGCCGATGAGGGCGATGGCAGTGGAGAGTTTTCTCTTGTTCCCTCCGCTGTAGCCTCCAGCCTCTCGCTCACCGTACTGGGTCAGTCCCAGCTTCTTCACCCCCCACTGTGCCACCTACAGGACAGCAGAGAAGGTACATTACTATATAATCCTGCACAGTACAGATATATAATAGTCTCACTGCAGACCAATTTGACACCTAGTCCGAGAAAATTCAGTTGTCACTACTTATAGCGTCTTAATTTCAGTTTTGAGGACAACTGTTCCTTCATGTTACCTTGGTGACGGACTCCTCTGGCACTCCCCGCAGGCGGGCGTACAGCTCTAGATGTTCCCGACCCGTCAGCAGGTCGCTGATGGCGTCAAACTGTGGACAGTAACCCATCAGCTGGTGGACTCGCTCCATCTCTGTCAGCACACTGAAAACCAGAAGAACACACAGTTTCACACAAATACCAGTACTAATACTGCTGCTGTAGCACTACAGCCACCACTGTTACTTTTGCTACTCGGACTACTGACTGACTGAGTATGATTGCTGCTGCTCCTACTACTTTAGTTAATGTACTTGTACTTCTACTGTACTATTGCTAATCTTACTTCCACTGCTGATGTTACTATGTTTTTTCAATGGTGCTACTACTTTAGTACCAAAATGATGATATACATGGTACAGTGGTGGCCTATTACTAGTAATTCAACAACTGCTGTCACCACTAGGACTTCTGATGATTCTACTATTGACATTACGACCACTACAACTACTACAGCTTCTACTGCCACAACTACTACATCTCTTACTACTACCCCGACTAAACTACTTCTAATACTAATGCTATTTCAACTACTGCTACCACAAGTACAACTGCTTCTGCCATTACTATATATGCAACTATTGCTACAATTACTGGTACTGGTACTACTACTGTTGCTAATACTACCTCTATAATTGGCACACTTTCTACTACTAATTAATTACTGATTTTACAACTACTACTTCTACAGTTGTGACTACATCTACTGCTTTTGTAGCTTATTTCAAAGTTTAGGGTTGTTGATGATGGAAAATAACTGAATACCGTACACAAAATTATTTTTTTGTTTGATGTGCTCACAAAGAATAAAATGCCATTATAAAAGTTGAATATCTGTGTGGTAGAGGTGGTTTGTACCTGTGGTGATTAAGGAAAGCCTCTCCATAGGTGATGGCTGTGTCTCCTGTTAGCATGCGAAAGGTAGAGGTCTTCCCTGCTCCGTTCACCCCCAGCAGGCCAAAACACTTGAAGACACACAGAGAACACAAAAAGTTACAATCAAGTTATCTCTGCACATGCAGCAGCGATAGTCAGCACCTGGGACCATTCAGTGATTCATAAGTCCTATTAGAAACGGTTTTCAATGATGACTGTACCTACAGTGGCTGTAGTATATATGGCTGACAAACACAGTGCTTATAAGGACAAAAGTCAGACAATATGTGTTTTTCACTGTACTATGATGTAACGAGTGTTGTTTTTGTTGTGTATATCTCACACCTCGCCACGAGGGATCCCGAGGCAGAGACGATCCACCGCCGGCTTCCTGCCCGAAGTATAAACCTTCAAAACAAGAACTCCTTTGTTACATGATTAACCATTAATTCACAATGATGCAGTCAGAGCAAGAAGTCTGTCAGTGTGGGATCAGAAGGAGAGGTTTACTAAGGACTGTGCTCATAACTAACTCTACTAGTTATTTGTATTTGCGTTTAGTACTTAGTTCGTCCTGCCAATAAACCTAGGTAAGGTATTTTCTGTTAGTGATTATAGTATTTTGGTTCTTGCTTGATAAAGCATTTTTCATTAGGTACTTCCCCTTGTAGTTTCTCCACCAGACCGTTAGAGGACTGTGTTGGTTTTCAGTTGATGGTAATTTCGGTCTAGGTCTTTCCCCCATCTGTTAGAAGGCGCTAGTAGTTTTATGTCTAATTTGGTTTTTCCTATGCCCTATCTGCATAGCGTCTTTTGTTATAAATAAATCTATTGATTTTTGCCCAGCCTGTGTCTGCCGTGTCTGTGTCTACACCTGAGCATCTAAAACCTGCACCGTGACAACAAGCAGAACTCCATAACAACTGAATGCTTAGATCTGCCATTCTGCCACAAACGTGTTAAAGAGGTCAGCAACAACAAAAACAGTTTCAGTTTTACTTTTTAGGCTTGCATGCCGGTTGTACCTTGCTCAGATCAATCATGGTGAGGATGTCTGATTGGGCTTTGCCATTTCTGACTCTCTCTCTTTCCCTGGCGACGTCCTCATCCTCTGGACCAAGAGGAGGCATCTCAGGCTCGACCCACCAAGGCCTGAACATAGGGATACAAGATCACCTTGTATCATTTAACTTTACTACTGTTGGGCAGTGAAACTATGAAAGCAATCTAACATTTCTACAAAGAGGGCATTAATTGGTTTCACACATTTGTTTATCTTTAGAAATCAGTTTGGTACAGATGATGCAGCTCGGTCCCAACCAAAAGCTCTGTCTGCATTTTAGTGAAATATTTGCATCCCACTAACTGTCTACCATTTTCTGATATATGGTAGAGAAGTGAGGTGAGAAATAGGAAAAGCAGAGAGGGTCTTCCACCCATTGAGAGTTGTTTTAAATATACCTGAACCGAATGAAGAACTTGTACTGCAGCAGTATGGTGAAGATGAAGAAGACAACACCTTCAGCTGCCATCGCAAACAGGTTCTTCCCAACAAAGTCCCACTGCAGAGGATCCAGAGTTTGCTTTGTGCCTGGAGGAGGAAGAATGGCATGCAAAGACATTCTTTATATGTCTTAATAGATCTTAAGCATGCATAAAATAAAGCTCTGTGAGATGCTAACGAAAATCTCCATCTAACAACACAATATAAAAATTACTGGATATTATTCAAACTGTTGTGCACAGTTACAACAACAATGCATCAAAAGTGGAGAAGATTAGGGTTTCCTAAGTAATTAAGTTTTGAAATACTGAACAGACGTTTGGATAGTAGACATCTGTTTGTAGGAGGATATAAGGTACCCAGTCTCTGGAAGGCGTCTGCCATGGCCTGGTTTTTGGCCATGTCGATGAGTCCTCGTCCCAGGCAGAAATGAGGGAAGATGAGAAACACCTTTTTTAGGATCCTGTTCACCTCATTCAGATGCTGGAAAGTAACAAGTAAAAAAACAAAAAACAGTGAAGTGAGGACTTTCACAGCCATCAACTTCTCAGAGGATGTACAAATCAAAACTTACTGTACCTCGTCAACAAACAGCTCCAGGACGAAGGTGGCGATGCTGCCGTTGATTCCGATGAAGAGGTTGATGGAGGTAAGAACGACATAGGCTGTGCTGGGGACGGTGAACACAAAGGATGCTGGGTACATCAAAGGGGTGATGGACCACCTAAAAAAGATGACTGGGTTATTCAATCAGTCAAGACAGACAACAATACTTTTGATACAGACCACAATTTGACTGGGACAATAGAGACTTATGTTTCCAGAGACATGAAAATGTTGTCAGATAACAGTAAATTGAAGTAATATGGAAGCAGATCCAACATCTTAATGATTTAATCATTTTCAACATACCATCCTGAGCTCATTCTGCATAGATTACAATTGCAATTGTGTTTGCCTTTGCACACAGTCCAGAGGAGTATACAGCATGCTAAATTTATCTCATCGATGTGCAGCATGATGGCAAGAATTATATTTGGTGAATGACCACAACAATTAGATTAAAATGCTGAGACACATGGATAAAATTTAAAGCGTTTAACCCTGAGCATGAGTCACTCTGATCATTTGGTCTGGCACATGAAGGGTAACAGTAATGGACATAAGTCAGCGGAGTCTGCCTGAACGTACCCATAGAGCAGGAGCAGCAGGACGAGAGCTGGCAGGTTGGTCTCTGAGACGTACGACTGCTGCTGGAAACCAATGAAGATCAGCACCACCATGGTGGCCGGGACGGTGTAGTTCAACTGACAAGATGACAACAAAAACTTAGAAAAAGAGGAAGTCTTTCTTTTATATGGGCTCCAAAAACAGTTTATCCAATGAATACTGTTTTCCATTAATGCAGATGATTTACTGGACCAGCTCTTCTCTTATACAATTTAGGTTAGGATGTTATCAAGTTGACCACAGCATTGCTTCCTTATTGTTAAGCTTCTTCAGCTACCGGGTGACCAAAAAAAAACAAACAAAAAAACCCCAGAAGCCATGCATTAAGAGGCAAGATGATGTTGAATTGTGTTACAGCAAAAGCTGAGCCAGGTTAAAGGCATGTTTATTTGTGCTTTAGAATATAGAGAGAATAAGAAAATAACATTTTATTTCTTTGATTCACTGCTTTGTTCTCACTCCCTCTCTTCACTCACTCTCTAGCTCGCTCAACCACCGCCGCTCTCTCAGTCTCGTCGAGTCCAGAAGGAGGGGCCAACTTTGAATGGCCTTTAACCTTTTTTGCTGGAGCGTTCTGCATTGGTGTCTGCTACAACAATACAGTGGTATCATTGAAATGAATGAGGTGACTGTGTTTTACTGTCGGCTGTCTGAACATAGCCTTACTATAGCTTTTGTACAAGGACCTAATGACAAGCAATAACATGCTTAATTCATAACAGTGAATTATTAGTTGGAATTTAACTTAGATTATCTTTTTTCTGCTATTATCTGCTGGTGATAGTTTTATAATTCTCTCTGATGAAAAAATGCCAACAAATCTGATCAGAAATTATCAACATATTTGCAGAGTGAGCAGATATTTTGTACACTTTTACATTGTCAAACGTTGAAAACCTTGCAATGTAAGTGTGGGACTAGTAGTTGATAGAGTAAAGAAAACGTCTCTTCCCCTTTCTCTTGAGGACTCACCATGTCCCAGGTAAAGTTAGCCAGCCAGTACAGGATCGGTTTGACCCCACTGACAAACTGAAGGTGTTTGGCTTTGCTAACTCGCTCCTCGATCAGGAAAAGGACGAAACTGGCCGGCACAAAGGACATGGCAAAGATCACGCAGATGGAAACCAGAACATCTACTGATGTGGTCATCCTGAAAAAGGAAGTAGGCAAAACAAATTAACATACAGAAAAATACACTGTGGAGCTTTGGATTTTACAATCCACACTTTGTCTTCATCATTTACTTCTGATATTCCATTAATAAGTTCTGTGTAACTTGTCCAAGGCGGTTTCTGTAAAATGTGTACATCAACGGTCAAAAATATTTTGACAGGTTGAGGTATGGCAGATGAGACGAGAAATATTGTTTTTTTTATTTGTTTTGATTTGCTTTTTGACATTACTGCTGACCAATTTTCAAAACATTTTTCCAATTCCAGACAGCCATTGGTTTCCACTCTTGCTGTTATAAAAGTTGACTTTTTAATTGGAGCCTTTTACCATCAAAATCCATGTAGAGGCGCTAAACTTCCTTCAGATAGTAATCCATCAGGCTTAAAGTGTCCTGACTAGGCTGAATTTGCCTCCTGAGACAAAAAGTGGTAACATAACAAGACCTCAAAATCTAAAAAGTGCACAGCAGAGAACTAACATGGCCATTTCGGTGAGTTGCTCCTTGGTGAGGTTGAGCGGGTGGTTGTAGGCAGTGATGCCGTGTTTTCTCCTCTCTGGGCCTGGTGGCAGACTCGCTCTCAGCAGACCATTGTTCATCACATTGACAAATGACACCATGGCATGCCATCCTTTGTTATTGTACCACACCTGAGTATAGCAAAGACAAACATTTTCACTATAAAACTAAACTGTAGCTACAAAACACACCACTTGTTATATATGTCTAAAATGTGCGTTTCTGTAAGATTTTTCCTTTAAAGACAAAATGAAGAGAGGAGGCAGACAAACAGACACACATTTACCTTGACATTGTTCTGACTGTTCAGTCCTCCGAGAAACCCCGGCAGTCTGTTTAGCAGATGATCCAGTGAACTGTTCTGTGATGAATCAAAGATAATCAGAAAACATTAAGAACATCCAGGAAACAGTAGTTTCAGCTAAATGTGACTGACACCGCGTTTATACCTGTGGAACCCGATAACGAGTCCTGATGGCCATGACTGATTCTTGGACAGGGTGGGCCTGAGATAAAGTCTGAGAGGCGCTGCCCCCGAGGGAGAAGCCTCCGTATCTGCAACACAGAAAATAAACTTTGAATAATTTTTTTTTTTAAATTTACAATGTATGATAGCTTCTTGTCAGTTTACACAGGCACAGGAGCCTAAAACTACAGATTCTATTCTAAGGATTGCAGATATTTTGCTTTCAAAGTGATGTTTTCTACCAGCAGCTTACCTGAATTCATTCACCCACTTCTTGGTTTTTATACTGTTGACACAATGACACAAAGGGAAAAGAGTGAATGAAAATATTAATGTATTTTCATTCTGACATCTCATAGCATCAGATTAGTTTCAGGGAATATTTCAATATCACACCATGCTGCTCTTGTGTGAAAAGATATTTCATGTCACCCCCTAAAAATACACAATACGAAACTAACAATAAGGTTGAAAGTCATATGGTTTGTAACAGTAAAGACTTTTCTGATCAAATGAAAATTTTTCTCATTATAAAATAAATAGAGATGTAATATAATATAGATAATAATATAGATATAATTGGGCCGATTTCTCAACACCACAGGAAGAGAAAGCAATAGCACAGTATTTTAGACACTTGCACCTATTCTCAGTACTCACCTCCATCAAAACCAAAAACCTAAACTAGTGAATAAAAGACCCCAAATTAAATGGAAGACCAAATAGTAATGTGTTATTATATTTTGTTTGATGAAGTACCTTTTCTTCAAGATCTGAGAGTAGGTTTTCACCAGGTAATCAGAGATGTTATAACTTGTCAGATTTTGGAGGATGTCTCCAGTCATCCTTTTCATCTGAAAGATAACAACCAGATAAAGACACAAGCTACAGTATATTTCACCCAATAATATCATGAACAAGCAAACATTCAATAAAATTGTTACAAGGATCTAGAAACTAGCTGTGTTTTGACTTTATATTTATTTCCAATTAACATAAAGTAAAACTGTGGTCTTGTATGTGCTCCATTTCAAATTCAGTCCAATCTACAATCCCTGATGCAGAGGTCAGATCATTCAACACTGCATCCTGCAAATAAGCCATAATAATAAGTCCTGACCTGTGGAGGCGGCAGTCCACCGGCACCCTCTGGGCAGTCGGGGAGCATCCGGCGGATGTCCTCTGTGCTACACTGACAGTCAGGTGAGGGGCTGTCTTTGCTCCAGTTGCCTCTGCTGAACATCTGCCAGGTGGAGTAGGAGACCTGTGGCCGCATGAAGAGACCACCCCGCTCCTTTTCACACTGAGGACTCCTGCAGGGAGACCAGGGAGTGTACAAAGAGTAAAGATTTGAGGTTTAGGCACTGAAATGCTGCCTGAATGTCTGGTATCAAAAAATAAAGTGTATTAAAACCATTACAAAACTTTAAATGTATACAGATATCCTGAAACCGGAAATTTGTGTTTGCAAAGATAAACCTTACAACTGATGACGCAATTTCTATGGAATGCCAGCAGAGGTCAGATTACTTAATACCCAAATCAAAAGACTACACTTTGTGAAGATTATAGGTGCATCATCCTTACTTTTATCCAAAACAGTAATCCCCATGTAAGAAAAGTAGAATGACTGTTTTGTATTGTTTCCAAATGCATGTTTTTTTTAATACTTTATTTTTTAATTTTTTAAAAACAAACAAGAAACAATCTGGATTCCAAATGCATGTTTTTAATCACTAAATGGTCTGTTTTATCTCCCATTTATAGTAAATTTGTCTATGTTTTTTCAGTCTTTCTTTCACAATGTTTAAGATCATTATGTCTCAGAACTATGTGTCCCACTACCTTCATTACTGTTGCTTTCATTTCCTGTTCTTTCTGATGCTACTGAGACAATTTATTGTATTTACAGCGGCTGACTTACGTGCTGTTGTCTTCCTCCTCTTTCTCCATGCACTTGGTACCAAAACCTGGCGAGTCCAGCAGAGCTTCCAGCAGGTTCTCTAAGGCTGGGTTCCCAGGTGCATCGTTGCTGTAAATATAATACCAGAGCTTCAGATGCTCAACAAAATAACAATGACAATGCATCAAGGGAAGAAAATAACCAGCTTTTTCACTAATTTAAACCTTTACTTTGTATCTGGTTCCTTGTGACAGAGTGACCATGTAGACCAAACTAATACACAGCAGAAGAAATGGATTAAAATCTTTTTCTGTGCTGACTAAAATAATAGTGATTATCTGGGTGCCTACCTGAAGAAGGTGTACTGTTCTCCGTACATCCATGGCTGCAGCTGCAGCGCAGGATACTTCCCAAATGGAGGCACGATGAGGCTAAAGAGCAGAGCGATCAGCACGAACACAGCAGGCAGGACAATCTGAAGCACAAATCAACCTTCAGTTGGAAAACTCAAGACCAACTACAAAGAGAGTAATTTATATTCACCATAGAAACACCATAAAATAAGTAGTCGACTATTTCTTAGCCAACAAAGCAGCTATCAATGAACTGAGGGAGATGGTACAGTGCTTGATTTCATTGTGAAGACCCTGAACCCTATGACAATGGATGGCCTTTGAATCTAGCTCCTCAATAGCTGCTGCTGCTGCTGTTTGTTATCACCTGAGCGAAGAAGCCCCTGCGGCTCCTTCGGGCATAAAGCCAGCGTTTAATGAACAGAGCCCTCAGCTGCTGCCAGGTCAGCCACCAGCCGGTCATGGGAATCCCACCACGGCCATCTCCACTGAGCAGGTCTGTCTCCTGAGGTTCTGCAAGCAGGAAAAAAACGCAGGATGAGAGCTTCCACTGATATATTGGGCTGACAAATACTTAGACTGCTGTAGTGCTGTCCACGACCAAACTCTTTCTTTTTCAAACCAAAGGGTGATTTTCAATAAGGGTTGATCTGAAAGTACCTTGCTTACGAAGCCTTTTCTTTCCTGGCAGCATTGTGCAAACAAACAGTCACAGTTGGAGACAGAAGAGCACACTAACTGTACATGGAAACAATGTGTGGTATTTACAAACATTATGTGTCTGCCAGTGTGAGTGTGCATACCTGTCTCTGGTTCTTCAGCATGCTGTCTCTCTGCCCTCTGGCCGGCTGATGGCTGCTGCCTGCGTGGAGATTCAGCCTGCTGCTCTGGCTCAGCATCCACGCCGGTTTCCTCTGCCACACGCAAAAAAATCTGGAAATGAACAGAACAGTGTTAATAGAAGATTAACCTCCTCTTTACAAACACAACAAGGTGCTCTTGAAGCAGTATCTGGTGTGAAAAGAACAACTCACTCTGTAGGTGGAGATATATTTGACAGCAGGGTATATCTAAAGGTCTCAATGGACACATGATACTTTCCTCTGTTGCAGCCCAAGATGGAGGGACTTTTTTTCAGAATTTTTTTTATGATTTTCAATTTAGATGACAAAAAAAACATACAAAACACAACAAAAACAACAAAAACAACAAGACACCTGTAGGTGTGACAAAACATACTGCCAAACAGAGAAAGAGTATGTGCTCATGTCAGTCCATAGCGAGAGAAAAACTGTCCGTGGATAGATTGAAGGCCAGAAATAGTCCATATGCCAAAGCAGGGCAAAGCATATTAATATGACCAGACAGAATGCCGGAGAGTCCATGTAACCCAGTAAAGCAAACTGACATGTCCACAGCACCAGCCAAAAGTCATCGATTAAAATTAAAAAACAGAGGAAAATAGGGACGCAGCAGGGCAAATTACACTATGTTACAATCAATTACACGTAAGACATTTTTCCTTCTTAATGTGTTTAATAAAGGGTCTCCAGATCTTGAGAAAATTAAAGTGCATATCAGAAAGAGTGTATCTGAGCTCCTCAAGGTATAAGCAGGAGACCATGTCATTTAACCATATTTTAAAGCATGGAGGGGACGCCAATTTCCACTCTCTCAAAATAACCCTTTTCGCTATGACAATATCAAACATGAGGGCTTGTTGCAAGGCTCGAGGAAGAGTTAAAGAGTGGATGGAGTAACCTAGTATCACAAGCAGGCTGTCAGGAAGTAATTGTCTGTTGTATATGTCACTGTACAAGAGAAAGATGTTATCCCAGAAAGTCCTGAGACACGGACAAGACCAAAAAAGAAGTCCTAGAGTCCCATCAGCCATCTTACATTTATCACAAGTAGCAGAGACAGTGGGAAAGATTCTATTCAATTTGGTTTCAGAAAAGTGTAACCGATGAACAACTTTAAACTGAATAAGCTGCAGCCGAGCCGATTTATAGCGCATGTCCTGATCCCAGCCAGCCCTTTCATCCAGAGTCCATCAGAAATCTCTTCACCAATATCTTTAATCCAAGCCTCCTGGAGGGACTTTTGATGAAAACTTTCACCTAATGTAGCATTAAACTCAAAACAAGACATTAATTTCAACTTGTCCATGTTTGAGATGCGACAATTTTTTTTACCAGTTCAGAAAGAGATTTTCAGTTTTTCATTGAGGAACAGACAGCTGAAGCTGTAAACAGCAGGTGGCAGTAAAAAGCCATCCAGTAGCTTTACATGGAGGTCAGAATAGCAGAGAGTGACAGAGTTACTCATACTAGGTAAACGTCTCAGGCTCTGCAAATCCTTTATCGGGGCTAATCTGATGGTGATGGTGGATTAAATCCATTAAGACCATGGCTGCTCCACAAATATCCAGCCCTCCTGACAGCACCTGGTTGAGCTCCTGTAAGTCACACTGATGGGACAGCTAAAGCCCCACTAATGGTGATTCTTTCACACACACACACACACGCACACACGCACACACACACACACACACACACAAAATCAGGTAAGGTTAGTGGGAATGTGTTTCAGGGACACGCAGGCTGCTTTGTGGTGTGATGTTTAAGCAGAGCTGACAGTAGTCGGTTTCAGTTGAACACTGTTGCTTGTAGCAATCACTGCTGGCCACCTTATTTTTTGATGTGTGACCAAAATATTGACAAGTATCTTGTTGCAGCATGACCTTTAGACACTCTTTTATTATAGCTGTTGGAGGATTTGTAATTTTTTTGTTTTTCTGTGATCAGTTTGCTGCTAACCAAGCTAGCCACTATTACAGGCTGTTGAGGCTAATGTGTTGCTAATACAACATTCAAATTAACTGCTTTTACACCTTTGAACTCTGTATGCATGTTTACTAGATTTAATACTGTGTTGTCCTTCCTACGACTACTTAATTGTTGATCTTTCACTGATGACATTTTGTCTCTTCCTGTCATTTGGGACAATGTAATTTAATCAGCGTCAAGTGTAAATTTGTGTCAATCTCTTGTCCCTATTACTCAATTAATTACCTCAACCAAGGAGGCTTTGTTTTCTGTCCAGTACGTTGGTTTGTTTGTAACATGATTTTCATGACATTTGGTGGACAGGTTAAGCATGGGCTGGAATCACAGGGCAGATACCCAAAATTATTTCACTTTCGTTAACATTGTAAGACCTTCCATACATCTTAAAATTCAGCAGATGATAATAATAGTGACAAAACAATACAGGTAGTACAACAATTCTAGCTTCTCAAATTAAGCTGATGCTACGGAAACGTAAATACACACATATCATGCAACTAATTATTTACTAATTATTTACATTACTAATTATACTCTTATCCAAATGTGAATTGTCTACAATTATACTGATCTAGAAGTTGGAGCTTGCTGATTTGCATATCATAAAAGAGTGGACTATTAGCCTTGGTGGAGGTCTGTGCTCTCTACTTGCCTTTCTAGTTTATTTTTAAATACCTTTTGTCTGACTGTTGTTTATGGTTTGTCATGTTTTTCTGATTTGTAATCACCATCAGTGAATTTGTTTATCCAACAGTCTTTTACTCTTTCACAACTGCTTAAAATAAAAACTTTGCAGGCCAACTGCTGTCTCCAACCTTCACTGATTGTTGTTTACAAGTGTATTTAGCTGGCTACATAGCTGTGAACCTGCATACATGCATAGACACAGCAGAAGAACGTTTGGGACCTTTGCGGTAATTTAATTTATCTTTTTTATTGAACAGTGTGTGCTTCCATTAGTGATTTGAAGTTTTCTGGCAAGTGAATCAAGTGACTATGAAAATGTCTCACCTCTTCCAGTGTGCTGTCTGACAGGCCGTAACTGCTGATGCCCAGCTCGGTCAGCCTCTGATCCAGTTCGGACAGGAAGATGCCCAGGCTGCTATCCTTGGCAGCCGCTTGTGGCAGGTTGACCACCGCCTCGCGCCCAGATTCCTCCACCAGCCTAGCACCAGGGATGTGGTGCTGCGCCAGGTAGAGCAACGCTGCCAGGTCTGCCATGAAGATGATGATGATAAGGACGGAGATCATGTGAGTAAGATCTTAGCCTGAGCGTCTTATGGATCTTTCTCATCTAATCATCAACACAAAACTGGCAGATGTAGAAATTGCACCAAACGCACTAACAATGAACAAATTCTGCTTATTTAGAGACCATACAGCTGTTAAACACTCACATGAGCTGCTCTCTTCACTTCCCAGACCGGTGTCTTCACTCATGGACGACTCACTGTCCTGAAACACAAAGATGACAACATTTACAGCGAAGACTACAGTGAAAAAGATGATGTTGTGACATGAACAAATGAAGCCAAACTGTGACAGTTCACCCAGGTGGATGGATTTTCAAACTTTTGTGTTATTTAACACATTGTGTTATTTTAACTCTTAAAAGCTCCTTTTCTTTGTTTCACTCCTGCAGTGTCAACTCTTGTAAATGACTGAATTTGATGTTTCCAACATGTAGATCAACACTCAACTACGATTTTTGCATCATAATATGCCATTTTAAGAAAAGACAGCCAATTTAACAAATTGATTGGTGCATGTAATAGCGTCAATGTGCAACAAATCACTGCTAAAAATAACAAGCATTCACATGTGATCTTTCCTGGATAATTAAAATTCAGAAAAAAAATAGACCTTTAGAGGGGGCAGCTTGTTAGTGCTGTTGCTTGTACTGGTGCAAATACTGGTACTGCTGGGAGTGCTGGTGTCCAGTCCCTCCCGCTTCACCACAGTGAGGTAGTAGCCAGATCCAAGACGGGATTTAAGGAAGAGTGGTGAGCCACAGCAGCACAGCTTCCCCTGGGAGATGATGGCGATTCGGTCACCTAGCAGCTCTGCCTCGTCCATGTAGTGGGTGGACAGGATTATGGTCCGGTCTGATGGAGAAAGACAGCACAGACATATATTGATCTCATATCTCTTCTACTTGTTGTGTATGTCTTATGGGTCTCATGTTGGTTTGGCAGTTCAGGCTGACACGCCTTTCCATTTACAGCTGTATCCTTTTGGCCCTTTAAAATGCAGTTTCATCTCACCCCCTACACTCAGAAACATAACGAGGTTGACAGCTCCACAGCACCATTTGTACTGCACCTTTGCGGTATTTGAGCAGCAGATCCCAGATTCCTCTGCGGGAGTAAGGATCAACCCCGGCTGTAGGTTCATCCAGAACAACCACCTTAGAGCCTCCAACAAACGCTATCGCCACAGACAGCTTCCTCTGCATGCCACCTGACAAAGACACAGGGGGAGGCTTTTCATTTCGGATCAGAAAAAAATAGATTTTTCGGGACAAAGCTGACACACCCTTCCACAAAAAGAAAATACAGCAATTCTAAAAACTGATGACAGTACTGGCAAGGTCATGTTTTTTTTTTTTTTTTACAGGAGTTAAGAGTTTACCAGAGAGGTTTTTGGTCTGTTCATGTCGCTTGTGCAGCAGGCCGACATCTTCCAGCAGAGTATCCAGCTCAGCTTTCACCTCTGCTTCAGACAAACCCTTAAGACACCCATAAAACCACACATGCTCTTCCACTGTTAGTCTGAGAGAGAGAGAGAGAGAGAGAGAGAGTTGGGGAAAAGACACAGAGGGGAAATATGAAAATCTACTCCTTAAATAACATCTGGGTATTTTCTGGTGAAAGCCAGGGCCCGATCTTCTAGTGTTTTCAAGACCCACTATTTATTTCATAGTAATGTGACTACTACAATCACTAATTATTACTATTACTACTACTACTACTACTACTACTACTACTACTACTACTACTAATAATAATAATAATAATAATAATAATAATAATAAAAGACTCTCAAAAAAAGCTTGTGGTATGAAATCTACAAGCTGAATTTCTGTAATCATCACACTTAATCAGAGAAAGTCACAAACAAATTGCAATGACAGTTTGTTACCAGTGCTTTGTGATAGGACGCAGCAGTCAAGCCTTGTAAAGAAAAGCCTTACATGTCAAACAGGACATTATGTTGTGGACAAACTCCCAGAGTCCTCCGGATGATGTTCATGTCATGGTGGATGTCCATCCCTTTGATGTACACAGTGCCCGAGGTGGGTGGGAACAGGCCAGTCAGGACAGATCTGACAAACATTAGATGCATTAGACACCTATTCTAAATTAAATCCTGATCTCATATTTTTTACAGACTTTTCCTGTGGCCAGATGTATGTTGGTGCTGGCTGAGGAACTTCGTCATCTTTACTCATTATCATAATCTTTCGTCATAATCAGACGAACATCGCTCAAACACTAAAAGATTGTTTTAGCTCTGTCCCCTGAAGTGTTCACAGTGTTTAATTCTGCATCAAATCCTTGTAAAAACAACTGCCTTCATACATTTAATGACAGAAGACATCAGTGCAGATAGTGACTGTCTGTCTCTCGTCAGGTCTGCTGCTTACATGGTGGTGGTTTTTCCGGCTCCGTTGTGGCCAAGGAAAGAGGTGATCTGCCCCTCGTAGAACTTCAGGTTGAGGTGATTGACGGCCAGTTTGGCTCCCTTCTTGTAGATTTTCACCAGGTTTCTGATGCTCACGCCCAGGGTCAGGTGAGTTGGTTCTGGTTCAATGTGATCTGATAACAGAAACACATATTATATATGTAGAAGGGACAATATGCTGTTAAACCTAAAACTAAGCTTACACATGTCTGGCAGTTAAAATGGCTAATAACCTAGCGCTAATTCTGCTCTCAGTGTGATGTATATTCGATAACAAAGTGTAGTATGTCAGCAGAAGCCATCAGCCAAACCGTCACAATACGTTTTTACATGCTGAGAACATAATTTCACCAACTTCATTACAGGATACAACACCAAAAGGACAGGGATTATTGGATGCAAAAGTCAGACACAGCTTTTCAGTCAACAGAACAGTAGATTCTAGACTGACGCTCATACTCAGCTTCAGTCTCCTTGTTCTTAAACCTTCTGGTTAATGGGTTTATTGTCTAAGCTCATTAACTTGATTTGTAGTGAACTGGTTTAAACATACAAACTACCTGTATGGTCTTTTAACTGGTATTAAGACCTGAGGAGAAGAATGCAGATGGCTGCCAATGTCTGTAACCGGGTAGAATGACAGACTTCTTAAAACTCAGTCCAATAAACAAGCTATTTGTCAGTGATGTGACCTCTATTTATAAACTGATGGTTGCTTGTAAAAAAAAGTCAACTGTAGCTAGGGGACTGTGACAGAAAAAAGTTTAACTTAGAACAGAAACAGCCGCTGACGTCCAGCAGCTGCCACAGTCACGTACCTTCATCCTGGTCTGTGGGTGCAGGGGGGATCGGCATGCCTGCCTCCAGAGGAACTCCACCCCAGTAGTTGATCTGGAAGATGAAGTTCCAGGGCCTGGGGATCCCATATTCACCTGGTCCACACACACACATGCACACGCACACGCACAAACAAACACAGACAGAGGCAAACATGCACACATTCAATGATAATACAACTTTATAACTGTGTCCAAATCAAGCTCAGAAAGTTTTTGTGTTTTTGACGAAAGAACCAGTTAAACAAGTGTTTATTTGGCCACACTGCATTCATCTCTTAAGCTCACTAAAATGGTGAGTACAATGTCATGCTAACCTTCAGTTATACTGGCCAAAACGAGAAACAAACATTCCTTTACAAACTTCTCAGAACACTATAAAAAAAAAAAAAAAAAAAAAGCAATAGCAGCAAACCGGAAGCTCTGCAATCTGTTTTTCTCCCTAAATTAAAAGGTTATCTTAAAAATAGAAGCTCTGGTCCTGCCTTTGAAAACTAAAACTCAAGTCTGAGCCAATTCTCAAACCAAATATTTGCAGTTTGACGGAGTCAGAGACTAGACACTGTGGTCATCCTGCATTCACAGCAGCCATTAACACTAGCCCCCTAATTTACACAGTAGACTTTCAATGTTTATAGCCAAGATGAAGTTTCAATTGTCATACCGGGAAACACTGCTTCGATGTACCAGGCTGCGATGGCGTAGATGAAGGCGTCCATATAAAGCATGAGTATAGAGGTAGTGAAGCTGTACGAGTCTCCTTCCACAGGGCTGGAGTGGAGGTTGTACCACTGGATGCCCACACCTTGCTCTTCATACTGAGAGAAATACTCACAGCCGAAGCCAAAGGCCACAGGAGACAGGAAACTCTGAGGAAAGAGGACAAAATATTTTTAATGTTGGCACAAGGACACAAAATTACGTACATTTAATTTAATGGCAAAATTTCTGATTCAATCTGTACATTTATTTGTGTTACTGATGTTTAGTCATTCATTTTTGTACAACCAGGAGCCTTTTTCTGGAACTGTGCATATGGAACGGCGGAAAGAAACCATTTGATTGAACCCATAATTGTTTTACTCACAGCGAGAACTCTGTGGGTGGTGTTGAGGCGGTCTCTCCAGGCCACACACAGTACGTAGGGCAGGTAGAGCCCAAAGTATATGAGCCCTCCACACGCAGCAGCTAGGTTGGCTTTGGAGAAGAAGGTGCTGATGAGGAAACACTGCATGATGGTGGCAGTGGCAAATGCCGTTAGGAAGAAAAATACAACAGATGGATTGCTGTATGGCAGGATGTCCCCCCACTGGAAATAAGATAAAGGAAAAGTAGGGAGGTTAAACCGTGATTGCAGGAAGACTATTTTCTATTCCAAAATTCCACATCTGTCCTCTCACTGCTTTAAGAAATCTCACTACAGATGACTAATATTTTCATTTTACAGTGTGCTGTTGTGTATTTCAGTGTGTGCTTTTTCTTTAATACATGTTGCGCAGAGTGAGGGGTTATCTTGCCTTGAGCAGAGCAATAAGGAGTCCAGCAGAAATCAGGAAAGGAACCATGCTGCTGATGAACCAGCTGAGCCACAGTGTTCCTGTTCCCAGACCCATAATCCTCATGGTTTCCTTCAGCCTTGCCTCCTTCTCGTACACCACGCCTTTGATGATCATGGCCACTGAGTAGATCCAGGCCAGTGTCATGAAGAGTGGCAGAGAGCGGTTCAGCACTCGAAGGAAACTGTTATAAGTTTAAAAAAAAAATCAGTTAATTAATATAGAAGTTTGTTAAAGGTTATTCAAAATACGTGACATTTTTAACAATTAACATACTGATTCTGACACGTTTTCTAACTTTTTAAGATTTGGAGAACACTGGTGGCGACAAAATGAGGACTGGACTGCCAAAGGGTAACTCTCCCTTTAACAGCTACGATTAAGGTGTCCTTAGGCAAGGCAATGAACCACCAGCTGCTCCAGACAAGCTGCTCAGTGGTCCCCTGTAGCTGATGATGGCTGTACTGGTTTGTTCCCAGCATGAACATGTGGAACTGTGGGTGCAGTTCATAAAAACATCAATTTAAAACAACATATGACTCACACATCATCCACATAGCAAGGGTAGGGCATCTGCTGGATATAGATGCCAGTTGTTTGCTGCACTCCAGTCAGGATGCGGGTCACAGCTCTCTCCACCAGGTCCTGGACGTACACGAAGCCACCCCAAATGTAGCGCATGTCATTAAATGGGTCGGCTGCTGGACCAGGATCCCAAAACCTGAGGAAAGGTAGTTTATTTTCATATACATTTCACACAAAGAGGAACATGCAATGATTTCATTGATGATAAAACACAATGATGAATTAAATTTCAGTGTTTCCCACTACATTTCATTCTATTTGTGGTGTAGTTGAGGTGAGGGGAGCAAGTGCTTTTTGACAAATAAATAACCCGAACTATGTAGTTCAGGGAAACATAGAACATAGAAACACACACAAAACAACAATAATTATGTGGTGGTCACTGCTGATACTGTGACAGACTACCACAACTAAAGCAACATATGGGAAACACTGAACTTGTTTCACCTGACAGCAACAAGCTTGTAAAGCAAAATGCTGTATATGCGTGTACCCAATGCTGAATTATTAAAAGCTGAAACTGAATTCCAAACTTGAGTTTGGAATTCTTCAAATAGAAAACAGATTTCAATCTGGTTTGTCCAGATACAGCAGTGGTCTCTATTTTTTAGAAAAAAAGTAAATGATTAGTAAGTACAGATGGCTCAAGAATGGAATTGGGTGTTCAGGAAAACCTATTTTCACATAAAACCAAAGCTGTTTCCTTGCAATTATAAAGAAAAAGTAAATACTAATGTAAAACAATGGCAGGACAAATGTAAGATGTTTTGGTGCTCCCTCAGTACCTGTCCTTGATCTTGTTGGTTCGGGTCACATCATCAATGTCCATTCGGACTTTGTAGGTGACGTGGGGTGGCAGGCCAGGGGAGGAGGAGTTGGGCAGCAGGAAAACCACACCTGCCCAAAATTGCCTGTCCTCCAGTAGCTCCAAAGCCCTGTCAATCATCTGACCCTCGGTCTCCAACCCCTCCAGCTTGTTCAGGGAGAAACACTGAAGAGATAACAGGAAAGAATATGAATGATAAATAACAGGAAGGAGAAGCTGAATTTAATTTACAGTATACATTACGCTGTTGGGTGCAAAATTAAAGAGATTTTGAATTTAGGAGTCACTGTTCACTATTTTACTATTCTAGCATCTAATCAATTTCCAAGAATAAAAAAGAGGTCTTTCATGAAGTCCAACAGGTAAATGTTCAAACTACATTATTTGGCCTCATACTGTGATTTATCAGAAGCAGTTTAATAAAAAATAGACAAAATCTCCCCACCTCTGGTTCTTGAAAATTGAGAGTATTTTGTATTTTTTAAAATTTCCTACTCAAAATTCCATCAAAGACATGCTACCTTCTGTTCTTATTCTCAGCATGTGGCTGGAATATCTGACATGTCTGGAGAGCAGTATGAAGAGAAAACAAAAATGCCAAAAGAAGAGAACCTCAGTGACTTGTGCGAGAGTGGTGATGGTGTGGCTGAGGTTGTTATAGACATCCAGCCAGGTAGGCGGAGCTCCAGGCTTCCTCGGGGCATCTGGTGAGGGTGTGGACAGGAAACGTGCGATCCGTGAGGCCGTCCAGGATGTGTTCTCCAGACGCAGGTTGACTAGTACTGCCACCTCGGGCCGCCTCAATAAATCCTGTCACACAGACACACACACGATATGAATAAAGGATTTTTGGCTCAAAATGTATCATAACACACACATACAGTGGCAGCTGGTGAATCAGACCTGCAGCAGCTGAACCTCCACACTGCTCTCCATGTAATTCTTGATCCGTGGTCCCACCTCCATCCAGGCTTCATTCAGCTCCTGGAGGATCTGCAGGTCCTCGAAAGTCTTGTTCACCTTCAGCAGACAGAATGTGTCATTAGTTTAGATGGATGTATTTTATTCAGCTAGTTTAATAGCAGAATTCATTATCAATTAAAAAAAATCATTAACATTTTAAAGAACTGGATCCAGGTCTGAGGACATTGCTGTTCTGTGGTGCCTAAATTTTGTCCACCAGGACATCCCAGAAGAAAGACATTTTATATTTTTGAAAATCTGTCTGGTTCACACAAATGACATTTGCCATTTACGTAATCTATAAAGTGTGTACTACCATCCACATTATAAGACGCTAACACGCTTGTCTGTAACTTGTGATAATCATTGTTTTCACCACAAAATGCTTTAAATTGATTAACGAGGCATGCTTTGGTAACATAAAATGAGACAGACATGTCTTCCACTTCATTAGTTCCTACATTCTTAAATATATCATATTTTTCAGCAAACAACCAGAGGACTGATCAGACAAACAGCCATCACTTATATTCTTATGATCATTCTTTAAAAGCTGGTGATCAGTCTTGATGATAGCTGGTCCATAGTGTACAAAAATAACAGTCTGAGGTTTGACTCTTGTACCTCTTTCATGACTTGTCGTACTGCAGGAGTGTCTGGTGTGTAGAGCAGCTTTCCAATAAACAAAGGTTTTATTCCTCGCCACACAATACGAGACAGGGGGTTGGACTCCAGACCTTGGATTAAACTTTTGCAGAATGGAGCTGCATGGAGGAAATGTTAAGCAAATGTTAAACGTGACAAGCAGCACACAGAGAATGCTAACTGGTTTTAGTCATTTATCTTAAAGATGACAATAGTATCAGACCAGAAATCTGACAGGAATCTGTTTTTCTATTTATCTATGATCATTTGCACTTTGCAAATCAAATGAAAAGAGAAGCACTTGCTAGGTTTCATAGTTACAAAGCAAATGCTATCCAGGAAGCCATTCGCTCATCTTTAAAATATCAGTACACTACACATTTCCAGTAATATCCATCCATACTGGATGAGAACAAACAAACTACACCCCAACTCTAACAACGTTTCTTACTGGTGTTGTTGTCGCGGTCCAGGTCTGTGTCCTCAGTGCCATCTTTTCCTAAGAAGGACTTGATGTCATTGTCTTCATACCAGTTGAGTGATGGGATGCGCTCTCCACCAACCTCAGGGTGACCACACATGATCCTTGAAAAAGCACGAAAACTCTCCCTGGGTAACACCGAGCGATTTTCTGGAGATAGAAGACGAAGAGCTGCGCTCATCTCCACAAAGCTGGAGAGAGATGAGAACTGAAAAAGGACAGAGTCATAACAAAGAAAGGAAGAGACATGGGAAAAGGATGACGTTTTTTGATACCTGTGAGAACGTTTGGTCAATTTCAGTCAGAAAATAAGAAAAACACCATATAAGAACAGCAAAAAAAAAAAAAACAAGCAGAAAAATATATAAATAAATAAATAAAAATAACAAAAGCTTATAGTTTCACTTACAGCCACTATAGACTGTAAGGTTGA
Source organism: Chelmon rostratus (assembly GCF_017976325.1). Taxonomy (NCBI): domain Eukaryota; kingdom Metazoa; phylum Chordata; class Actinopteri; order Chaetodontiformes; family Chaetodontidae; genus Chelmon; species Chelmon rostratus. Next base: position 12,932,934 of record NC_055661.1, read on the forward strand.
TTACATCCAATAAAATGAAAGAGTCACAATATAAAAAGCAGAGGCTGCTACAAAATAACAATCCTCATAGTAAATTTAAACGTGTAGCGCCTCCAAAAGATTCAGTCAATCTACAGTCATTTGAATAAAATCCAGACACAGATGGACATGAAATATCAGGTGTGCTCTTACATCATCAATGAGGACAGCCAGCTCCTGGGAAACTGAGGTGACGGCCTGACTGATGACCCTGAGGTCTCCCGCGTTAGCCATCAGACGGTCTCTCTGACAGGAAGCACAGACAGATAGGTTTACTGATGGAACTTACTGTAGCTTATCAGATACACATGCAACTCAGTGTGACAGCAAACAGGCAGAAAAAAACCTAAAAACCAAAAAAATGCATTTGGTTTTCCCGTTCACAGAATCCTACCGTGACGAACTTGGTCAGGTCAAGCTGAGAGAGGAAAAGGCGTTCAGCCTCCTGCAGGATGTCGGCTGGCAGGTTACACAGCTGAGTCTGAAGATCCTTCATAGCGTCTTCTCCCCCATCCACTGTCAGGAACTGTCCCAACATGCTCGCATTACACACCAAGTCCTTCAGCTGCATCTGAGCTCCAGCCATAGAAACCTGCATGAGACAAAATAGATGCCCCAGATTTACTTTTAACGTTCAGCTACGAGACAAATAATACATAAACTTTGTTATTACCTGTAATTATTCCAGATAGTATGTTCTCTGTGCTATTTATCTATCTTAGCCTCATCATTTACCTCACACTCTTCAAGTCTTTTTTCATTTAACTTCTGTTTAACCCAGCCAGTAAGTTCAACGGGTCATATGACGCATTTTATTTGCATCTTTTTATCTATCTTTAACAAAAGCTAAATGCAGATGGCTTTAGTGGATCTTTATTCTATGAGTTAAATGTTTGTCATCCAAGGATTTACAATCAGTACCGCACCTGAAAATTGAGACGAGCCTTCAGCAGCTGGTTCACAGTCACAGGTGACAGGCTGCCATTGGTCAGGAGGAAGGTGGAGAACGTTTCATTGGCTCTCAGGTATTCTTCTACAGGTAGATCTACAGCGGAAACACAAACATTAATTGCATTACATTACATTAATTTCTGAAATCTTTTGTCTTCTGATACCAGTAATATACTTAAACTCATTAAAGTATTTTGCAAACAAACTTAGTTTGGAGGCAGAAATATTCTGGTTGTGTTAACTGATTAGTATTTTCCATCATTCATGATCATAACTTTTACGTGTTATGGTTGGTGATGGGCTAGCTCCTTTTTCCAAAAGTGTAGTATTATTTTTTCCTGATATAGTCCTAGGCTTCATTATATTTATTTCCTCCTCTGTTGTCTTTGGGGATTCCCAATGGAGCAGTATATGGACCAGTAATGGATCAGTACAGTTAAAAACAACAAAAGTAGCAAGAAAAACTTGCTCGGCCCTGTGAAGTTTAACAAAACCTTTACTTTTGCCTCTTCAAAGCTATACCACTGATAAATCCTTAGAAGTAAAACAGCAATTTTGCCAAATTTAGAAAATAACAGTTCTGGATTTACAAAAAACCCACATCATAATACGTTCTTTACAGGATCAGTGGGTCAGGAATTTAGGATTTAGCAGGTGTCTGTTAGGCCATTTACATGAAAAACCTCACTGAAGACCTGCTTTCATTGATCTAATTGTTTGTCTGGGGTGGTCATGTAATCTAATCTGCAGAGCAAGGAGAGGCAAAACAGTCACTCTATGCTGCTTTCATAACAGCAGTAAATAGCCACATTGAGCTGGTCACTCGACACCTGTTTAAAGCCATTCATACAGATCAGATACTGGCTGCTACTGTAACCTCTCAGATAAGTCTGGGAACAATGCTTTCCCAGAAAATGAAATTCTGAATGAATTCAATGCTTTTACTCTATTTCATGGTTTACAGAGACTTAATCCTGCTGTCCATGACATGTCTTCGTTGAATGCATGTGTTTTCTGTTTAATAAGGAAAGAAGGCTGTAGTTATAGAAAAATCTTTGCAAAAAAGCTGCAAATTTTCATCAGTGCCATGATATTCGAAGTAAAGAGTTGTTTCTGTTGTCTTCACTGATGCAAACATCTAGTCTTCCTGTATTTTACAACAGGGTGACTTTGTTTGAACTGCACTTAAACTTCACTGACAAAAGCCAAAGATCTATTGGGTTTCTCCATATGCATAATTTATTTCGATTCTTGGAAAGTAAACTTAAAGATATACCTTGACCTACTGATGTCCACTGCCAAAATGACTCAGCTCATTCAGTACTGGTAGAAAATTAAATCTAATGAACTTTCTGGTTCGTATTACCCACCCTGAGGTTTGTAATTAGAAATTCTTACAATTAATTGTTTTCTGAAGATGCCTGGAGAAAGCCAGCACCAATGTGTTTAAGTGTTACTGTGTCAGACTGTTTAAGTCTCTCTTCAGGTCTATGCTAGAGGAGAATCAAATAAGCTGTGGTACTTGGCCAGGCTCCAGGTCTCTCTCCCAGCCTACGGACACTCTCCATCAACTCCTGAAAGCCTGACAATCTCCGGTTTCCACTGTAGGACAGAACAGTCTGGGCATCGATGAAGAGACGAGACATTCTGTTGGAGAACAACAACAAGAGGAGTCTTTAGTCAACACATACAGTTAGGCTACATTTAACTGTGTAACAGAGTTTTTATTTTACCAGTAACTGTTTCTGTCTGCAAACACTACCAACTGTGTTCAATTAAGTGCTACATGCTGAAAATTTTGTTGTTTCTTGCAGGAAACTGCTTGTTCTGACTCTCAGAGCAGATATGGGACTTCACAAAAGCAAATGAGAGCACCAAAGAAAAGAAAATTTTAACAGTCACAATATCAACTGTATTGCCAAACAAAATGTAACTTTGACATATGATCAGGTCATCCATTCATCACAGGGTTGGTGGTTTGACCCCCAACTCCTTCTGCCAACATGTGTCGTTTGGGAAGACACAAATTGCTGCTGATGGTCAGGCCAGCACCTTGTAGAGTGCAAGTGTGTGATAGGGGAACAAATTGTAAAGCACTTTGGATAAACGCTGCCATTTTCCATTTACAAGAAAGAAAGAAAGAAATTCAAGGATTATTAAAAGAATGACAAGTAAATGTCAACTGTGATGAGTTTCCTGAGTTTCTTGGTCATTGAAATGGAATGAAAGAAGCTTAGTTAAGCTTCAAATTTAGCACACAGACATAAGAGTCGTTAATCTGATACATCAGATGGTTTGCTACACAGAACCATCTGGGAATACGTCCTTGGAAACTGTTTGGAAAAGGGCAGACACTTTAAAAGGTGACTGAATGAACAGTCTGTCTATCAGGGGCTAATTTCAACCAATCAGATCAATGAAACATATGATGTAGACGGAGAGAAACTCTTGCAAAAGCCAGTCAGAAGAAATGCCACGACATCATTTTCCTGGAGAAAGGCCTCCAGTACTGTTCTTTGCTCTTCTTTCAATGAAGAAATACTGTACAGTTCTGACATAACGGATGCTATGGCAGCATCTACGCTAACCTCTTTAGGAGTCACCATTGTTGTTTTCTACAGTTACACTGTTGTCATAAGTAAACCATGACAGCCGTAGTATCTGGGCCATTATACAAACAACATTGCAACATTGCAGACTCTGTGGACGAGGGCCCACTCCTTCTGTAGATATAAAGATCTCATTCTAAGGTAACAAAAACACGATGATTCTTATTGTCTGGTGATTATGCACTAATTAAAAACATAACTATGAACAATAAATGCCATTTCTGCCAACAGATCCCCGAAATCCTACACACTCATGCTTTAATTGCATCGGCACCTCTTACTACAAATCTACTGTAAAATGTATCTAGCAGCATTGCAGTCTCGTCTACAGCTTTTTGATCCAATAAACAGAATTCAAAGTAAATTACATCAGGCTGAAATTTTAATCAAAAACATGAATTGTACAAACCCATTTCCAAAAAATTTGGGATGCTGTGTAAAACATAAATGACACAGAATGTGATCATTTGCTAATCCTTTCTGACATATACTCAATTGAGAATATAAAGACAATATATTTAATGTTTTACCTCATCAACTTCATTGATTTTAGTTTTTATTCTGAATTTGATGCAGCAACATGTTTCAGATAAGTTGGGACAGGAGCAACAAAAGACTGGGAAAGTTGTGGTACGCTCCAGAAACTGTTTGGAACATTCCACAGGCAAACAGGTTGATTGGTAACAGGTGATAGGATCATGGTTGGGTATGAAAGGGGGAAAAACTGTCAGTAAACACAGTTTGTTAGCAAATGATTGCATTTGCAAATGATTGCAGTTTTTAGCTACATTTTAAACAGGGTCCCAACTTTTTTTGGAACCAGGGTTGTATAAGCAGCAAATCTCTGGCAAGCTCCACTACTCCAGAAGCTGCCCATGTTTTTACCTCCAGTCTACCTACATGGAGTTGTCAAAGTTGCCAACTTGGCCTGTTGTCTCCCCTGGTGTCGGGCTGTGGAAGCAGGGGTTGTTGATGTTGCAGATAATGCCCTGAATCCAGGGCAAGGTGCCTGCTGATGGTAAGGCTTTGTTTGGAAAGTGACCTACAAGCAGTGGAAAGGAAAAACAAAACACAAACAGTTCAGTAACAGGAGATTAGCCCAAGACACGAAACAATGAAATCACTGTAGTAGTGACCTGAAATACAATCAACACACAGCAGACTGAACAATCATCCTAGCATAACCCAAGTGGCTATAATTTAATCAAAACCTGTTTTTTTGTACAACTGACATAAAATTATATTCATTCATATTAGTATATGTATTATCTTCAACCTGATGTGATGCAAGACTGATCTAAAGAGGACAAAAACAGGAAAGAAGAAGCATGCTCTCGTGTCAGAAATGTATATATATATTCTGCTTGTCATTTTCTTTCCACAATTGATACTGTAATGATACTGATACTGATAAAATTTACAAGATTGTTACCAAGCTGTAACTTTATATAGAACATACCATGCATGGCACTGACCAACTGGCCTTGTGTATTGTGTTTTTTTATATTACCATGTCATGTTATGTACCTTGTGCTAAAGAAATGCTTCTCAAAGAAGGTTAAGAACACAGCAGGTTAGAAAAACAAATGTGCGTGTGGCACAAGGATCACTCTCAGTGAGCTGATCCTCTTTAGCTGGTGGCCCAAAGCCATTGTTCAGACCTCGTAAGAGTGTGTGTGTCTGAAAACATCACATTACATAACATCACTCACATTGGCTCTGTTTGTAAGGAGGGTGTGAATGACGAACAGAGATGAGGATGACGAAGAGGAAGAGCGGCCAGAGGAGCTCAATGATCAGTTGGATCTGCGTAAAAGGAGAACGTGAGAGCTGTTACTGTGCATTGAATCATTTGCCCATTTAATGTCCAAGCTGTGTCTTATATCAGATTTTTCCATGCAGAATTAACAAACTATTATACTCCTTTCTGTGAAGTGAAAAATTGGCCACCTTGTTCCTCTTGCGGTATGTGACGTTCTTCCACAGCAGGAGGACGAGCTGCCTGAAAAACCCCATCACTCGCAACAGCTACCTGGCCATGATGCAAAGCTGGAAAACACAAAATGTGATGAGAAAACGCAATTTGTCAAGTTGGGGATGCAAGCCATGTGGCTGCCATGACCCCACTTTAGTGACAGCTAGGGACATTTATCACATTTCATCATTTCCCTCTGTCTCGCTGCTCCCTGCCTCTCACAAAGAGCCACCTCACAAATAAAGGCAAAATGCTCAAAAGTAAATCTAGTACAAAGAGCTGCTGTTCTTGTTTTTAAAACATATCACAGACTCTTTATGTACTGTTATTTAAAATATGGTGATGTGACCTCTGATGTAGACTATGAATAAACAATCATGAGCAAGGACTGTAGTGACAAACAGTTCCTGACCTTTCTCCCGCAGAGGACACAACTGTGGCTGAGGGTAGTTGAGCTCAATCCTCAGCAGAAAATGTATTTTATTTTAACTTTGTTTCATGCTCTCATCTTAGACAGAAAAGTGCTGATGGAAGTTAAAAATCCTGCATTTGATAGATTCAACAATCTCTTTTTATTTATATTGTGAGGAAAGGTTGTCTTGTGTGCCTGCTGTGATCTGCTCAAGACAGTCAATCCCCTGCTTCATCCTGAAATCCTCCTGATCCTAACAGCTTACCTGTTTCATGCTGAGACTTCAAACATTTACTTTTGCTCTGTGAATGCCTCCAGAATATGGTCTGCTCCTCATGTTTGCGCTGTTTACATTACCTGAAGGTCTGGCTCATGATTTATGCGAGGTTACAAAGCAACAGTTAGGCTCAAAGTAATTTTTTTTTTTCATTCATCTGTTTACATTTCAAAGCTTTGCAGATGTCAGTATATGCATAGGATAGAAGTTTGGTAGCCATTGTATTATATTTGACATTTTAACCTTGTTTTTTTCTATGTTTTCTATTTCGACCATGTGCAACGGAAGCATACAGCTGGAAAACACAGCTCCTTACTGAAATGTAATATATCTGTCAGTTAATGTAGCAAGCTAATGCAACGGTAGATCTTAAAATATCTCATTACATAATATAAAATGAACCTATGAGCGCAAACTAACGGTTACTATGCACTAAAATAAGTTCACGTAGTTACAATTTACCAAGAACAGCTTAAACCATGTAAAGGTATTTAATTCTTTCATTTGGGACGCAACTTACTTCAACAAAATCTAAAGTAATAATTTAACCAAAATGTTATTATGCGCCATTGCAATTACTCATTTACTCCACAGACTGACGCGTGCATAACCGGTAGATATCATAACGAAAATATTTAACTAGCTAACAGCTAAGAAGGAAAAGAGGAGAACTCTTAGCTAACGTTAAGTTACATTCGGATGTACTGTAGCTTCCTTTTCCTAGCATGTTACAGAGATGCTGTTCGCGGTTTAAAATTACCTCTTCAAAAACATTACATACAACGTAAGGAGCTCGCAATACGTATTAAACTGTTGTTAATGGTTACCTTTCTGTAATTTAGGTGATAAAATCTCTTGCAGCGTATCGGACACATCAACAGCCGGTAGCTTGTCATTGACTCTCCATTTCCCCACTGTTACAGCAGGTGTGAACTGCACAAAGTCCCGCCCACAAGCGACGCTGATTGGTAAAATTATATTCCAGGGGCGTGAGTCATAGAAACCGGTAAAGAATCTGATTGGCTTTTGACTATGTTTTGGTAACTGAACATAGTTGATTGGCCAGGCATTGACAGAGCTGTGTTACATACATCTTAAGTAAGAAGTGTATCTTAAAATAATAGTCACATCAGTAAAATGGATTACTTTATTAGCATAAGCAGCATTTTATTCCACGATATACTTGTAACGAATTAAAACAGCAGTAAAGATATTAATTAATGACATTAAATGTGGAATTAAATCAATTTTCATATAAGAACTGTGCCATTGTCAATATTAGTATTTTTCAAAAACAAAAATGACAAAGACAACACATTTATAGAGCTGATCAATTTTTGAATATACTGTAGCTCTAACTCAGATGTAAAAAGGCATGTAATTTGCTTTGAAAAATATTTAACTTTATACATAGCCTACAGTACAAAAGCAACTTTGCATCTGAATATAATTCATGGATCTCTGACAGTCAATAAATAACATCAAGAAGATATCTTACAGATAATTTTAATGAACATCAAAAAAAGCAAATTCTTAAAAATATACACCTCTCATCAATTAAGGCAGTTATCTTTACTTGTGCATGATATCTGCTTCTTGTCAGGCACAGTCAGGGAAGCACTGTATGAATGAACCAGAGCATCTGGCTAAATAGCTCTCTCTGAAGCGTATGACAGACACTTGTTGATATGCATGTGTACGTGAGGGACTGGAAGTACATCACAATGAAATAAAGAGACTCTTTGTCCTGATTCAATAAGGTTTTCCCCTGCAAGCACGTTCAGCTTAGGCACACTGTAACACACCAGGCTGGAAGACCAAAAACTCTAGAGGACAGTATACTCAACATCGTTTACCACCATGTAAGTTAGTGAAGTCAAAAAATATTCAGTTTATTAATTATTGCATCTCAGCTACTGCCTGTTAAATATCAGATAAATATAAATGGAGAGCTACCATCTATCCCTGACACTTTAAAATATGCTTTGACAATATTCCAATGTACTTTACATCTTAAAAATATATAGCTAGACTAGCTTGTTGTATTCAGTGGTGTGCCAACAGCTTATGATATGCTGTATGATCATTGCATAATATTCTCTGAGTTTGGCAAAAGTTCATGTCACTTCAACACTGCAGTATTTTTGTTTTAAAGAAATATTGGCTGCTCTTGTCCTGTTAAGAGTCGATATGTTGAGGCTGGCATGGTCTTCAAGTGAATCTGCCCAGACAGAGAGAGAGAAATCAAAATTTAAACCGTGAGAGTATGTTACAATCCTGTGCTACTGTATTTATGAAAAAAGTAAAATCTAATTGTGCGTGCATGCATTCCATCCCTTCTTACCTCCCCGATAGCATTGGTCAGGATTTGGATGATCTTGTCGTGAGGTGTGGCGACGACACTCTGCCCGTTGATTTCAATGATGCGGTGCCCAACACGAATACCTCCTCTCTCTGCTATACCGCCCCGCATCAGACTGCAGATCTGCAACAGGAATTTTTACATTTCAGAACAAAAAGATGTGTGAGCCACAGCTGAAAAGCACCACAAAGTGTGAGTAGGCAGAGCTTGTGTTAACTCACAATGCCGTCCTCCACACTGAAGCCCAGCTGAAACTTAGGTTCCGGCCTCCTGATAATCGCCATAGTGACTGGCGGGCAGTGGACGATGCTGAGCTTCACATACTTTTGGCTCTTTAGGTCCTGAGATAGAAACAAAATGTGAATTAGAACATTAAAGTTATAGCTTCATGTTCATGTGTTGTCAGTGTTCAGTGGCCTTGGCTCTTGTTTTCCTCATTGGTGTTTTCATGAATGTTCCTGTCTGACTGCAGCTAAATAGAACCACTTTAGTTACTAGAAACATGATTTCACCAAATACTTAACAGAAGCGTATGGATACTGATGTTGGCCCTTTAAACCCCAATTCATGTCTGAATCCACTATCAAATCAACGCGTGTGCTGGTGCACTCACACTGCACGGACATACAGTGCCACCTAGTGCATCCTAAGGACAGTACATTTGCTGTGAAAAGGCATGTTTTAGTTTTAAATATGGGTGTTTTAAGAGAAGCCCCATCAAGAAATTCTGTCATTCCAGCATAATAACAATAACTTATTATTTTTTAAATAGTTGTTAAAATCACTATGATTGTAAGTTTGCCCCCCATGTTCCCTTCTTACCCGGATGATGTTCTGGCAGGTGGTGATAGGCAGACCCACCATGCTGGTGCTGTTGACGGACATGATGCGGTCACCGATGCTGAGTTCTCCAGAGCGCTCAGCAGGACCTCCGTGAAGGAGGTTGGCCACCACCACTGTGGGCAGGATGGAGCCCCAGCCTGACTCCACCACCGCCAGACCCAAGATCTCTCCAGGAGCCTTGGTGATGATTACCTGAACCACAGACACACACACATATGTTTTTCACTTCTGAATGAATGGAAAAGATAGTATTCACTCTAACTTAGGCCTTTGAACCTATAAACTGAGTCCTAACTCATCCATTCATTTTGGTCTTGGGACTAGTACAGGATCTATGTGGAACACTGAATGAGATGATGTGGAATGTTGAGTTAAAGCACCATGTGACATTGGGGAACACATTACGAGTTAGACATCATGATGAAATGATTTCAAATCTACATTCAACAACTACACCTTGTTCTCAACCCTTAATGAAATCTTAATGACTTGTATTAATGGCCACACTCTGCTGCCAACGACTAAAAATAAAACTAACAAAGATTATAGAAGAGCTGTAGTCTGTGTTAAGATATGCAGTCACAATCACTCTGCTTACATCTCGGATGTTCTGGGAGTCAGAGAAGTGGGCCAGGTCTCCGTTGTAGAGCTCCTGAGTTTCCAGGTAGTTACTGTACTCGCCAGGCCTCAGGTCGCTGACCTTGATGCCGCTGGCCTGCAGAAACTGCTGGTAGGCCACTCCAAACGCCTGCCCGATGGCCTGGGCTATGGTCTGAGCCTGGATGGAGATACAGGGTGGAGGAGAGAAAGCTGACTCATGTTTCCAAATTGTTCTTACAGTTATGTCACCCTACATCTGAATGGTAAGGGAATCTGTTAAAATAAATATTCCTCTAACACTTTTTACCCTCCATTTTCATTTGCAACAACATTACATTCACAACATGTCACACTCTAAAACTAAAACATCAGTCTTTTTCTCTTGTTTTTTTTCCTTTTTCATCAATTATTTAAATTCACTCGCTCACTTGCCTCCACCCATTGTAAAACTTTTCACATAATAAGAGTGAAGTTGGGAAAAACTAGCAGTAGACAAAGTGGCCTCATGGCCTTCAGTATCCCACAGCTAATTGGTTTCTAAAAAGAAACTCTTCCTCTTCCTATTCTGACTTGCCAACAGTGGGAAACTGGGACGACAGCCAGACCATTTTTACATTCAGGAGAACTCGCTGGCTGTCTGGGGGAAGGAAACCAGGCCAAGCTGAAGCTGAAACTGTTGTCCACCAAAAAAACAGCACATTTATTCAAAGATACAACATTGAGAGGAGCAAGAGACCCTTTAATAATATCTTGAACTGTGAGCTCATTTGTGGGTTTTGCAGCCAAAAGCTTGAGAATACGGATTAAATGACACAATGAATTTGTGGCCACTATGAAGTGGCAGGGCAGGAAACAACAGTGGTTGGGGTTCAAAATATAAGTTTTAATAAGTGAAACATTTTATTAAAAAATCCATGCTGTGCTAGTATAAGATCGTCAATCGACTCACTCACATCATCAGAGGAGAAGACATGGCAGATCATTAAGCACTTGTTCTGAGGCCCAGAGGAGGATGAAGAGGAAGAATTAGAGGCCGGGTCACCATCCTGCCCTTTGCGTTTCCTTCGTGCCATCAGGACCACAATGTCGCCGATGTCGGCAATGTAAGAGATCATCTGCAGAGCGTGATCCATCATGGCTTCCTGAATGGAAACGAGACATGAGGGTGTTATTAATATTAGAAGCACAGAGAAGACAGGAAGGTCAGGTCTCTACCTATCCTCAAGCATATTTCAAGTCTCTGCAAGTCAATCCATTACTAATCCAAAAGAAGCCCGCTCCACCTTTATTTCTTTCCTTTTTGTTAGCTAAGCTTTTAATGCCTGCTACTCTATGTGCAAGCAGAGACCATTTCCAAAACTCTCACTAGTGAGAAATTTTAAAGACACTGCATTGTAAAGGCAGTTGAGAAAAAACATTTCGAAAAAAATGGAACACAGAAGACAACTTTCATGTATTAAAAATGTTGTTGAGCAACCATTATGAGTCTTTTAGTGTAACAGCTTGATAAGATAATCATGAAGTAACACACATGCCTTTGAATACAAGTTTTAGGTGAAAAAGTCAATTAGAAACTAGTATGAGATACAAAGAGTAAAATTAAAACAATGTGGCTGAAATTGTCAAGATTATCATTTGTAATTGCTTAACTGAAATCACAATAGCAGAAAAATGATCATTTTTATATCCATAAGTATGATGCAATGAGGAGCAGGCAGCCATGCGAAGAGGGAGCTGACAGCACACGACCCACTTTGACTCTCCTGACAATTCATCTAGACAGTGGAAGAAAGTAGAGTCCACTATAACTGCAACATTACTGCAGAGATCTCATATTAAATCACCATCCACTTCAATATAAAGGATTCTTACTGTGAGGGCTTATGAAAGAAACAAGCAAGTAGGAATGCTTAGTCAGGACGAATGAACATATACACATATAAGCAACCAATGGTACATGAAGTACAGCATTTTAGTATTTTAACAAAGTAACTTTTTGATAACTACTCAAACTTCTTTCTTCCTTACTTTCTTCACAGCACACCCAGTTGAAATACTCCCATGTTGTTCTGGATGAAGTGAGATAAGTTTAATAATTTTTTTTGATATTGAAGGTATTAACTTCTATTTACACTATTATCGTGTTTTACAAATTAAAATTCACCCAACAACATGAAAACCATTGAGATTCAACTTATATCCATCATCAGCATTTGTTGGCTCAAAAGCCAGACAACCTGTGGTAGCACCAACACTTCAGTCAAGCCATAGTAAAGTGTTAATAGTGACACTGCTAATAATACTGAAACCATTTTTGGTTTGAGAGCAAAACTTCAAGTGCTACAAAGAAACGATACGTCAGATATAAATGTGGTGAATAGAAAATAACTATGGGGTAAAGACATTCACACAACTTTCTGTGCAGTTAACAGAACATACCTGTGTGTCAGCGGTGAGCACCTTGATTCGCTGGGTTGAGATGAACAGATCCACCTCCGTCATTGGCTGAGACTCTCCCTCTGGAGCCTGAGAGAAACACGGCCACACTGACATCACGTGTATTCTATCTTGATGACGACATCTCAACCAGCTCATGTCATGATAGAAGAATCTGGATTAACAAACTGGCATTTTTAGTATAAAAAAAATCCTAAATTATTAGAACTATAGCACACAGAAGCACTGTCAAGCAACGTGGGGCACAGTCTTGATGTTACAGGCTGGTGTGCAGCACCATCCTGTTTCTGTTTAAAACGGGATCCGCTGTGAGCATCTCTTGTTTGAGTTTACCTTAATGCGGTCCACAGCTTCCTGAGCCTGGGCCATGCGGGCGTTTGTAGATGGGTTCTTCTCTGACTTGAGCTGAGTGGAACCAAGGTACTTGGCACCAAATACTACTCCATCCAACAGGTCTTCAGGGTCGCACGGGCCAGGCACTTAAGAGTAAAACACATTAAGATTAAAACAATTCACTTTTTGTAAAATCTCACACAGAAAAGAAAAACTCAGCATAACTGTGCTGAAGTGACTCACCGTCTTTATATGAAGGCTGATCAGCACTCTGCAATGATAGCAAAAAGAGACACGAACTGTCAGGACTGAATTGTATTAGAAGTTCTATACTAAGTCAGTTGAACAGGAGAAATGTAAAGGATGACAATTGCCATAACTGATCTTTTTAGTTGTTTAACAATTTAAAAAGACCAAGTTTAATTTTGGGTGCTTATCAGACTAAGCAAAAGATGACGAAAAAATGGGCTCTGGTAACTTTTCACCTGTCATTAATTTCAATTCAATCTAATTTTTACCTTTTGTAGAATGATTAATTGATTAAACAAAAAAGCAACTCAGAGATAAATCAGCTGAAAATATTTGTTAGTTTCAGTCAGAACAAAAATGACACGACTATTAAATGTGATTACTGATTCAAACTTCAACAGCTCTGATGATACAAATGCAATTTAACTACTTTGTTAAGTAAGTTACTTTAAGCTGACACAACTCTTTTTCACCCAAATGTATCACACTAAGTAGTTTGAAACATGACTTTCTGTGGAAAATAAAATTAATAAATCAACTAATTCACAATTCATCCTCCTTTAAGATGATTATATTTCAACCCACCTGCTCGCTCTCTGCAGCAGCCTCTCTTTCTTCTGGAGGCTCCTCGCCCAGCTTCATCCACACTGGCTCAGGATACTCCTCATCAGGCAGGGAGGCAAGAGAGTCGCCTCTGTGCCGCTGCTGCTGACCATTCCCGTAATGACCCCAGAACCTTTGAGCATCCTCCTGGCTGTAGGAAACTGACACTACAGCATCCACCTCTCCTCTGTGGGGCAGACAGGTGGGATGGGGTGTCGAGCTGATCTCTGTGAACTGCAGCAGCCCTAGCAGGTCTCTCTGGTGGCTTTCAGAGAACAGCAGCCCGGTTGTTTCAGTGCTGTCGTCTGTTATTAGGGAGGGAGTGCACGCTTCCAGCTCAGACAGGCTAGAGTACTGATGCTGGGCAGGGTGAGGTGGTGTCTGATGGCTGGGATGAGGCTCTTCCCCCATCAGCTGGAGTTGGCTGAGCAGGCTGTGGATGCGGCTATGGTCTTCATCATCTGATCTTCTATTAGCTACATCAACCTCCCCTTCAATGACTCTACTCTCCATGTCACATATGGTTACCTCTTCCTGGTATTCTTTAGCACCCTCTAAGTCCTCAACCCTCACTCCTTCATCTTCTTCTTCCAATCCCACTTCAATATCCTGGACTGGCTCTGCAACATTTCCCACAAGCTCCTGATGGTTCTTGTCAAGTGAAGCCAAGGTGGCATTCATATTCAAAGGTAGTAATACCTCACCTGGACTGGCCTTGTCCAGATTTTCAACAGAGGGAGGGAAGCTGGGGTCGTCCAGGTCTTCTGCTGAGCCCGCCTCACTTGAGGAGTCAGACCTCCAGTCTAATGGAGGAGGCTCGATCAGGTTGTAGGTTTCCAGATCCCCTGCCTCTGAATGTGGGAGACATGCCACAGTCTGTCCAGCGACCTCAACCCCAGAGGTTCCATCAACAGGAAGGGTGGTAGAAGACAAGGAGTCTGAGGGTGCAGAGGCTGACTGATCAGCAGGGCAGACGTCTGAGTCCATAATGAAAAAATGCCTGTCAGAGGAAACGTGACATTACATTCATTTAAGAATTGGGCTCACTAGGCGTCTGACTACGTGAATAGCATTGTCAAAAAAAGTAATTGAGCATTGAGCATGACATGTCAAAGAAATGTGCATTGCAACCCCCATGTTAGAAACAAGATAAGAAAGATAAGAAAGATTCTAAAATAAAATTAAGATACTAGAATAAAATAAACCAACATGCAATAAAAATATTCATAAATGCAATCAAAAATATACCAGAAATGAAAATATACTAAGACAATAAAAATATACTAAACAATAAACAATAAAATATACCAGTGAAATGTGTCAACAGAATAAAATATACCAGTGAACTGTACCAACAGCAGCTGAAATATACTAAAATGTATATAAACAGTAAACGATAAAATATACCAATGAAATGTACCAATATACTAAAATGTATATATTAAGTTAAGTGTAGAAGGTGCAGGTGGATGTGGAGGTGGACAAAATGCAGTGTGCAGTGGCTCATAGTTCTTAGTTCTTTAATGCTGCTAGACTTGTGAACCAGCATTATCTCAAGTCCAATCACACAGCCCCTTGTCCTCATTACCCCATGACCATCAAGATAGAATAGGCAGCCTAAAGCTCAAAGTACATGGACAACATGCATATGTGCAAAATAGACCCTCAGAGATCAGTGATCCAGTTGCCAGTACATACTGCATATGTTGATATAGCATTAAATCAATTGCCTGGGGAACAAGGCGGCTTGGGAATTCTGTTCCCCCGTTGTTAAGATTAGAACATACCAGACTTCATTTACAAATCCGCAGTTTTAGGAAGTATTGTTAATTGGTAAATATAGTACTCTCTTCGAACAAGATTGAGAAATAATTTTATAAATGAGACAAGTCTTCTGGTAAATTCGGTAAATAAAATGATCCACAAGGCAACGCAATATTTTACAAACAAACTGTTTGAAACTGGTGATACTCGGTCACACCACTGGCAGTGATATGTATTTCAGAGAATAAAAATCCCGAGAATGAAATACAAAGGATACATTATACAGACAGGCACTGCTTGTAATGAGTTAGTGGATGTAACGATAGCGGTAACGGTGAAAAGACTCGTCCGTTACTTAGAAAGAGGTCGTATATGTGACTTTATTATGTTACGTGCCTTGAACAGCAAAACTTTAAATGGACAAAGTGTTCATGGAAAACCACAGAATCTCAAGTAACGTTACAACTTTTTCACTACGAGTCAAATAACGTTTCGGCTCAGTATAGCTAACAGGTTAGCTGATAAAATAGCTCAATGCTAACTAGTTAGCTAATTACAAACCACAGCATCTCAAAAGGAACTCATTAACATGTCATTTCTATGTGAAAACACTGTGTTTTAAGACGGGAAAAAGTAGCTCTCACCTGATGTTTTAGGTCTTTCTGGGTTTCTTTGTGGCCAGGTACTCCTCTGGCTGCCAGGACGGATAAATTGACGTGGTCTGGGATTTGAGTCTTTTCCAAAGCCTCGGCTTTGTTTTATTCGTCATACTAAGAACAGCAGCGCCGCTACATACAATAATTTCACATAATCCAAGGTTAAAAAAGTCGCGGTATAAAACAGAGTTTTACTGTCAATTCTGTTTTGTTGTCGTCTAGACAGCTTTCACTTATTCGCTGACTCGGTAGCTGTGCTGCGTTCAGGTGCTCTTGTAGCGTCACAGAGTCCTCAGCGTCTTTGCTTATTCTGCTGATCTTACACACGACTTAACCACAGGATCTATGGAGTTATAACACATTTTAAAATCCTGACTTACAGACAAACCTCATATTTAATAGACAAGCTATACCTGGACATGAAATTGATTGTTTGAGCTCAAGGGGCTTTTCCCAATTACGATCCATCCGTCAGGACATGAAGGCAACAGTCACACGTCATGTGGAACCTTTCAGACCTGCTCAATCGAACGTCAATCAAATGATCCAAGAGCTGATAGACAATGCAATTTATTTTAATATTTCATTCGTTTATATCGTCTAAAATAACTTCACATTCAATTTACATTGAAAACAGCTTCTGACACCAACACTGACTGTTTCCATATACAGTAAGACTTATTCATTGTTTTCGACTTATTCTTTAATGCAAATCTATTTTTGCTGCTAGTTTCACTAGTATGCACATCTTCAAAGCTTGGGGAACCTATGAGCAAAATCAGTTGATGTAGTGAGCTTGAGGACATTACGTTCTTTAACACTAAGTTGGTCTTTAAACATAATGTGACAGAAATATTTTTTCCCTTGAGTGACCCTAGTAGGGCACTCAAAAATATCTATAAAAGGTGTAATAATGAATTCACTGTTTATGAATCACTGTATATGAAAATTGTGTGTAAGGGAGTGTGTATTTAAGGCAACAATTGAACAGTGTTTCCACAGTGTCACTGTATTTCTCTTAAAATCACGACACAGCTTTAATTTCTAAACACAACCATGACCATCCCTGTTTCAGCTACTTGTGCATTGACCTGAGCAGGTGGAGGTTAAGTGTCCCTGTGTGTCTCCTCTGCACTTAAACCTACTCTTAAATATAGTGGCTGTTGCAAGAATCAACTGTCTCCTGTCAGGTACAGTTTAGTCACAGACCACTTTGCATACCGACAAAGAAGGGTGCAGCAGTTGTGGTCTCAGCCAAAGTTGTTGTTTTTGGGAACTTGACTGCAATAAAACAGCCTCAGAGAACAAAAGGCAGAAGGCATTATGTGCTAAATAGAGAGATGATATACCTCAAGACCTGCCTCCAATTAAAACATGTCATTAGAACGCTCTTGTTCTTCTTCTGCTTTCTGAAAACCACTACACTGTGCTAACTTGCCATGTGCAGTAAATACTTTCATCATTCATGTAATGGCACATAAACTCTCAATACATTTCACGTGTGTGAGACTGTGATGCTGCAGCTGTTAGCTGAGCAATTAAAAGAGCAATTAAAAGAAGATTTGATTGATTGATCTTATCATCAAATACTGCCTGTTACTGTCTGATGATTGAAATATCCAAAAGTTTCAAAATCCAATGGAACTGAAGATGTTTCATTGCTTTTTTCAGTCACAATCACTTGAATGATTGGCTAAAAGTCGTCTACATTTTACTCACTAAAATAACTTGAATGAATCTCCACGGACAGTCTGACTGAAGTCCGATCACATTAAAGATCTGCCTCACATCCTTTCACTTGGCATTTTCCACCAATAAACATCATTCGTTCAGTCATCACAGCATCTGATCTGTGCCTCACTGTGAGGTGAAGACTATCTGCTGTCTGTCCCGTCGCTGTTGCCTGCGCTCATCTGGATCAAACCAATCAGAGACGAGACAGTGCCCATCAGCCCAACCAGCCAGTTAGGGAATCGTCCCGCCCACAGGAAGCCCGGCGGCATCCAATGAATGGCATTACTGAGGTCAGCCATGCTGCCGAGGACAGAGAGAACCTCCCCTCGCATCTGTCTGCGGAGCTGAGAGCGACTGCAGGAGAAACACACGCTGGTTTATCAGGACATGTAGTTCTCCATTACAGAGCAATGTCTCACAGAACAAGAATCTCTCTTGAACCGCTAAGAAAACTGTAGACACAGCACCTGCTGCCACCTGCGTCCCTCTCGTGTCTCTTCAGCTTCTTCTTCAGTATCAGCAGAACTCGAAGTGATCTGAAGAGCAAAAGATTCCCATGACACTTCAACTGCAACTGACAGTGTTTTAAATGGTTAAGTTAACAGGTCACAAATATAAAGTTACATTTCTAAAAAAAAAGGCTCAGTAATTTCCTGAAGCTAGGCTGGGCACTGCCATTTTTAAGTGTAGTAATTGCTGTATCTATAGGGGACCATTTTCAGCTGTGGATTAATACACATTTGGTGCTTTATGAGTATTTACAGCAGCAGGGCAGCTACAGTGCCCATGTTCATAGTAAGGAAGGAACATGTCACGCAGTGCAACAGTTTGTCCCATCATTGTCTTTTTCATAATTTTTGGACAACAATGGAGCTCTGTTGCACAGAGGACAAAGATATATCAGGCTTTGTCTACACAGGAAATACCTGTTAGAAGGATCCAGCTGTTGCCTTCAGATAGATATAGAATTTATCCTAAAATTCAGTGTAGCAACTATGAATGAATTCCGTAAACATTTGAATCATCATGTGACATTTTTCACTTCGACACTCCATTAACTTTATGTCAGCCAATTCAGTCCCGTGATTTCAGCTGATCTCAGACCTGAGTATTCCCAGCAGCAGCGAGGTTCCCCACAGCACTGTGCAGAACAGCCACCACTTATCAGACTTCACTTTGATGAGCTCAGCGTCAGCAGCCCACGCAATGTGTTCGCAGGGGTAGTAGAGCTGGTCAGCCATGTTGGTCAGCACCGATATCCAGCGCACGCCTGCGTCCTCCTCCTGCGAAAGACAGGCAACATACATTGCTAACAAAATAATCAGTCTAAGAGGTGTTCAAATTCTGCTACCCAAGACAACAACTGGTGCCCATTTTGCTGAGAAGATGGACAGAGAACCCTTTTTATCAAGCTAATCCATCCCTCCCCGACTGAATACTGAATACTTGTCGTGTGGCTCACCTGAGCACCCGTCCCATAGCTGTGGGAGTAAGCCAGCATGGACAGATCATCAAACAGCCTCAGCACCGTCCGGCAGTGGCTGAGCTGAGCAGAAAACAGCAGCAGACTTTTCCCGAGCCGCTGGGATGAAACGTCTGTTTCCGCCTTCCGGGAAAGAACTCCTCCAACCAGCTGGGAGCCATAACAGACCGTCCTGATCTGAACAGACAAACAGAGGAGGAAAACACTGGTGGTGCGTTCAGTTTATCAAAGAGAAGACTTTTCTCTCAGGAACGTAGTAAAGCAATTTTTTTTTTTTGTATTTTGTGGAATAATTGTACCTATATTAAGGCTACCATAATTCTGCACAGTGTAGGGGGGTGTTCATTTGTTTGTATGTTAATAATAATTAAATACATCAATTCTGCAACATGTTACTATATTGCTAGTATTTTAGATATCTATCACTACTATGTATCATATCTAATAATGCACCCTTTTTGACTGGGTTATATGTTGTGACTAATAGCATTTAATAATGGTTTATAGATCATTTATAAGAAGTGAACTAGAACAGTTTGCGTGGCCAAGTTTGACAAAGTTCTTTATTAACAATCAAGTACCCGATGGATGGTAAAGTGAGAATTTTTCCTGTCATTTTCTTTATCAATTCATCATTTTCTCAGTTAACTGTTCAATAAAATAATCAGAAACGATTGAATGAGCACTATTTCCAAACACACCTTCCCAAAGACCGAAACATATTCAGTTCACCAGGATGTAACACAAGAAAAAGGAGCAGCTTGTAACAATTAAATAAGCCAGACCGTGTTTGGCATTTTGAATTTGAGAAACGACCAAAATAATTCATTTATTATCAAAGTAGATGATTAGTGATAGTGATTAATGGACTATTTGTCACACAGCCCATTAATACAGGAACAAGAAAACATCACATTTACTTCACTTATATCTAGTATTTACATTTCAGCTGCCCTCTCTCATGAGTCCCCACGTCTTATGGGTTTATAAGGTGCATCTGAACACTTCATTGATGGTTAACAGTGTAGATGTAGCCCCATGCAGCTGGCAGTAAACGCTGAACTGAGGCCATGCTGAAACTACACACACACTGAAGCTGGAACATAGAAACTACAGCAGTACTTACAACTTTATCTCTTCCTCTGTATGACTCCAGCAGTCGCACCAGAGACTCCACAGACTGCTGCATATCTGTCAGCTGCTCGGACACTCTCACAACAACACAAGTCTTTAGCTGGACTTTGAAACAGGAAGTCTCCCAGACTCAAGTAAACGATCACCGATTCAACGGAACTTCTTCTTCTTCTTCTTCTTCTTCTTCTTCTTCTTCTTCTTCTTCTTCTTCTTCTTCTTCTTCGTGGACTCGATGTACCGATGGCGCACTGCTGCCCTCCTCAGTGTGGCATCAGTGTTTCTACTTCAATAACACTGGCTGATGTTTTTCAACAAACACAGTAAAAGTATAATAGAGAATAATGCTTGCTGGCAGTCTAATTTATTTAGTCTACTATATTTAGTACAGTTTCTTTCTGCAGGTTGTGAAAAACTTTGATTTCCTTGCTCCAGTGTTTTTGTACCAGTATTTTGATTGTGTGAAACTGCCTTACAACATATGTATAAAATAGATTACACTTAGATATATTATATTCTATAGCCTTCTTATTCTTATATTTATTTTTAACCCTGGGCCATTCAACCTGACTGTGGCCGGACTCACCAGAATGCGACCTTGAGAACTCTCCTCCTTCTTCTGACCCAAAGGCCTTTGGGGAAAGAGGCACTTCTGTCTCCAAAGCCCAGCCGACAGAAGAGATGACCGAGTGCATTTAAGGGTCTGGTATGGACCAGACTATATGTGCTCTAATGACATGCATGAACATATGACACAGCTGTACATATTTTGTAACATGGAGAAATATATATATATAGATAGATAGATAGATAGATAGATAGATAGACAGATAGACAGATAGATAGATAGATATACTTTATTTATCCCAAGCTGGGAAATTGCAGTGCAACAACAGCATTACACACAGTGAAATAAGTGAAAATAAGATTATTGATGATATATTATTGAGACATGTTTTCTCCTTTTCTTACGAACGGAAAACTGACATCTTGTTATGCTAATTATGCTGTCAAAGACTTAATGAATTTAGCTTCAAAAGCCCAGCTGTACTTATTTCAGTTCTTGACTTATAGTGTTGTCGTGTTGTTAAGCTCACAGTGATTTTAATGCATTCCTAAGATATTCTGAATATATTTTCCTGATTAATTTCTTCTGCCTCATTTCCACAGGGCTCCATCATCAGCAGATATGTAGAGTTCACATTCCTCCTCCATTTTACTAAACATAACACTTCCAGGGATTAAGCACATTTCTTTAGTATTGAATAGAAAGAAGAGTTCATTAATTGGGACACAATTATCAGAAAAACAGTTTATTCATTTACATTATCTCAGAGGTCGAGCAAAACACAAAGCTACAGTAATAGTGTATTCATTTTCTATACAAGCAGTTTGACAAACAATGCAATGATGGAGATTTAGTTTGTTATTTTTAGCACAGGACATGTACAGTATATGTGTGTGTGTGTGTGTGTGTATCCGCCCATCGTTTTAGTTTGTGAGCCAAACAGCTGCTGTCTGTTACATCTCAGTTGTAACAGGAAGCCTGGCTGTGCAGTTTAACTAAAGGCAACAGTTGGAGTCAAATAAAGCAAAAATGTGTATCTGGGTGGAGTTATATAGTTTTATACAGCTTCAGTTTTCACCTTTTAATTTTCATATAGTTTGTTTCTTTTCTCTCTTTCTCTCTCTCTCAGTGTGTGTGTCTGGGTGTTTAGTTTGACATGTTTTAATAATCAGTGTGTGGAGAGTCGTTGTCGTAGATGTCTGAAATAAAAAAGAAACAAAAACAAAATTTTCTTAAAAAAATAGATCTGAATGTTACAGATTCCACTGCAAACGACAGTAGCACAGTTTGCACGGCATTTATTACAGAACATGAAGATGCAAAGATAACTCACCGCCTCCATAGTCAACATCGTCATAAATGTCTCCTTCCCTGCAAAGGTAGATAAGATGTCTATTGATATTTGTGTGCAAAAACTAGACCTGGAGCTTGCTAAAATGAAGTCAAAATTGAATTTTATATTTAAGCATGGATGAAATGGAAAGATGAGTACAGATCTGGTAAAAGCATATCATCATGCAGTGTAATATACAATATAGTATATGTGTGTACATAATATGTGCACGTAATATATATCACTAATTTAAAGTACACTATCAAAAACAACAGCTACAGCAAAACGCTGTTAAACAGTCATAGTCAAAGATGAGCTGTTACCATACAAATAAAATGTATTTACAGAAAGTCAACTCATCACTATTTGTTTATCGTATAATGAAACTAAATTAAAGTAATGCTCATGATGAAACATTTATAAACTGATGAAGATTCACTTACATTGGAAGTAGAAGAGATCTGGACACATAACCATCTGTGAGAGGTGGGACAAGAGAGACCTCTATGTAAAACAGTCACTCTGAATTTGTAAAATAAAAAAAACATTTCCCTTGATTTGGTTACCATCTAACAAACACGACTCACTGTAAACCCTTCATGCTGGACAAGAAGTCATTTTTAGAAGCATCCTGCTGCAGCAGATGGCGATCGCGGTTGTGTTGCATTGAATAGCAATACATGTTTGTTCTCAAAATATATTTCTACATAATTTCAACAAAGTATTAGTCATGGCATGATCAGGAGGTGAGGCTGGTGGATTTTCAAATATCTAGTACAGCCACAAAGTGCATGCTTCTGATTCAAGGGTAGGAAAGAACAACAACAACAACAAAAAGGCCCACTGCTAGTCCAAAAGTTATGATTAAAAACTAGACAAGTGCAAATTAATTACACACCAGTCTTCCTCAAAATCAATAATCACACAAAGAGACAAGTTGATACTGTTAACACATTTATATTATTATAATGCTGAAGACAACCAGCTGACTTTAAAGGAAGAAGACTCTGCCCAAGTCTCAATGCCTTCATTTCTAACTTGATCGAAGTTTAGATTAGATTAGATCTGTGACAAATTCTGTCAGAGCTGCCACCGTGTCTCCTGCACAACTAAGTGGTTGTGCTGTGAAAATGTTCACTGGCTCAAACTGAAGTCGGTAAGTGAGATCCAAGATGTCTGAAAATACCTGAGAGCACCAGATGAGGCAAAGAGACACGTCAGCCGGCAGAGCTGCTACGTGGGACTGGACAGACCTGAGAGCGCTCGAGAGCGGTCCACATGAGAAACTAAAGTTAACTTCTGTGATGAAATGTAGTTAGTGTGAATCACACTACTTCCTTTTAACAAAGTTCTTTGCTATAATAATTCAATATCCCTCAAGGCAAACCATGCCACAGCTGTCAGTGTTTTGCTTATTTACGCTCTGACAGGCCAACCCACTGAGTAAACCTTATACCGTTACACCAGTCAACTCTTACTCTTATCGTAAAGCCACCTCCTCTGCAAGCTGCTCATGTGTCAAGTGCTGCAGATTAAAATGAACTACAGTCAAAGAGGGAAGGGCAGTGTTTACATACATCTTCCAAACCGGTTGCGACACAGAGCTTTTTTGCTGTTGGTGAACTGGATGACGTCCAGGATGTCTCCCTGAGCCACGGGCAGATCCTTCCCTCCTGGCTTCTTTATGATGCTGTTAGGATTCACCATCATGGTGTGCAGCACCTTGAGAGGCCCCTCATACTGGGAAAACACAGTAACAGTGACCCACTTGCATCAGATTTCAGTATTTATATGTAGTTTATATTATAAGCATGAAGTGGAAAATAATGCTTCTCCTCATTGTGGGGTGTATGTGAAATTCCTCAGGGACCCATCCTGCTCTTGTCTTTCTATTCGTTTCTCTCTTTGGACAAACAATCCAGGTAGATATAATAAACATTCAAAATAAAGATCTCTTTTCACTGCTATGCTGATGACACTCTGCTTTAGCTACCACTAAAAGCAAATAATCTGGTGTAAAACTGTGAAAACAGTTTACCTTAAACTTTTTTCTTAGGTCCTTCTCCATTTTGGGATCTATGCTGAAAGAGGTGATGATTCAAAAGTTAATGAAACAGCGTACGTACGTTTTCACAGATTTTCTCCCACAGACGAATAAAAAAAAAAAAAACTTACTAGATCGACATAAATAAAGCTTTACGTTACATTGATGGATTGATGGTAGAGCTCCACTGACTTGTTAATCTCAAGATCTAATTTCCTGTTCCCTTTCAGGGAAGCAGATGCGATAGATACCTGATTTCAGGCGGTGGTGGGGGGAAATCCTCAGTCAGTGGTTGAACATCATCATAGTCATCTGAGGAGAAAAAAATACAGTACAGTAAAACCAAAACTAAAACGATCGTGTCTTCTCATAAATAGGTAGCAATCACTAACATACCTTTTGAAACAAACAAAAACTTTTCAAAACATTTAGAAATAAAAAAGAAGGAGAAAATAAAGCACAACTAACTAATGTTCTGCAGTATGAGCTAGCCAGGTCGATTACTAAAATCAGGTTGGTCCTCTTTGTTATTCTTCAAGTTGTCCTACTGAACTTTAATGAGCTATGAGTTTGAGCAATGAGTTAAATTAAAAAACGATGAGATTTTCCCTATTGTCTGTCACTGTTTACGTGTGGTGTATTGTCACTTACCGTCATCTTCAAGCATGCTGCAGATTAGAGGAAACACAACATGTTAGTTGGAACAGACGTAGGAGAAACTGTGAAGGCATTGCAACCAACCAAGTTGGTGAGTCGACAGGTGGAATAACAGAGAAGCTAATCACTTGTTAAAAAACATGCTAAAAATTACTTAAAAACCCTCTGTAAGGTTCAAGGGCATTAAAACATTTTTCTTACAATATCGCAAGAAAAAAAAAAACAGGGGATTAACATGATCCACTCTACCTGTCTCTGTGATTGGACTGCACATTTATCATCTGTGGGGGGTCTGGAGGTGGTGGAGGCAACGGTGATAAGTCTATTTTTCTGTTCTGGAGCAACTTGCGCTTCACTGCCTCATAGTCAACATCCACACATGTGTTACTGATGTATCCATCTGCAAGTTAACACAACATCAAGGTGATGTACTCTGACTTTATTGTGACAATTCAGTGTGTGAGTCAACGCAAACCCATCTAATGCACAGAATGATAATCAGGGACGCTGGTATAAATGGGCTAACAGGGCTAAGCCCTCCCAAGTTAGCACACAAAAGATGAGAAAATTATTTTTTAAATAACTTACAACCGATTGTTTAGAATTTAGGTGAAACCAAAGGTAGCAACAGCACCAATAAGTCAAAAGAAAAACATAGAATTTCTCTAAATGGGCTTATTTTTTACAGCCCCAGCACGTACAGCCCGCTTTCATTCATTTCATTCTTGTAAGTGATTGACAGGTGTCATGTCACAATTTACTGATCATTTGGGCTAACTTCAGTCAGCCCACAGTCCTCTGACTTTTGACCAACAGCAGGGAGTTAACGCAGTGGGGCTGCTATCTGTGCCAGGGTTGGGAAGGAGGGAGAAAAAGTTCAGCTATGGTGGGCGTTGGCATGAACAAGGTGGATTATTTGCTTTCTTGTCCATTTTCCTCAATGTCTTTGGAGGAAAAGCTGGAAGTTAAGAGACTGGCATCACATTGGCCAAACAATGTGAAGAGAAATTGAAAGGTGAGCTGATTGTGATGTACAGTAACGCGGAGTTCGGGGGTTAAAGTCCGCTTTGTCACTTTTGAAGATGCTGACGGAGAACAACCTTCAGAGCACTTTTTCTGAGACTCTAAAATTAACACAAATAGCCATCACAACTGTGATGACATTGGCAGAGTCAGAGAGGTGTTTCAGTACGCTCAAGAGAATTAAATTGTTTCTCAGAAAGTACGATGGGGCAGGACAGATTGAATGCACTTGTCATGCTGTCTATCGAGAGGGACTTCATCCACAAGTTACCAGACATGGTGATTAACATTTTCGGCATCCCAGAAAGGCCGTGTGTGTGAGCTTCTTTTCAAATAAAGTAGGCCCATGTAGACCTGCTAAAGGGCTGTGACACGTTGTTGCTGAGGTTATCTGTTGTACTGAAGGCGTTTTTGGCACTACATGTCGACAAACAGCTGTAATAAAACAGCTGCAGCAGGATATCTGTGGGCAGTCGGTGCAGTTGGAACACGTTTTGTAGCGTGCATCTGTGTGTGTGTGTGCGTGTGTGTGTGTGTGTGTGTGTGTGTGAGAGAGAGAGAGAGAGAGAGAAAGAGAGGGTGTGTGAGAGAGAGAGGGTGTAGAGAGAATGTGTGTGCGAGAGAGAGAGAGAGAGACTGTTGATGTAGAGCACTAAAAAAGTATAGTGTACCTGTAATTGATGTAACTGTGTGTATCATAGGTGATGTTGCTTTTGCAGCCATGTTAACTATTTTAGCAGTATTATGCATTTGATAGCCCACCCACCATATTTCATCACCAGCCACCACTGATGATAATCAATATTATCACATTATGGATATGAACCCACTGAAAATAATTTTCATGTTTAGATATTGATGTCATATTGATTGTCATTTTGTATGTCTCAGTAGATGGAAAATTAAACAGCCGTGAAATGAAAGCATATAATATCTATTCATATGTACATTATACATTTATAGCGTTAGCATGTGAAGCACCGGTTTCTGAGTTGCACTTGACAGTATTACCACTGTCACATATAAATCAATGTGGGGGTGAATTATATTTAACTTGAAGTAACCATAGTAGCAATACTTTCATTCTGCATTGCCAGTCAGCTCACTGGAGAAACCAATATAACCATGAACTGAAGGGACCTAAATCAAACTTGAAAAGTGTCTCAATACTTTATACAGCCTCACTTTCTCAGTGGAGAAAATGCTACTCTGCTTTGCTTTATGGCTTTCTTCATCATCTTCTGCCTGTCCATTAGTTTCTAGTATTGGGACATCTTGTCCCCCTAGATTGCTTACACATTTTACATTAATTAAATATTAATCAAACACTTGAGGAAGTGCAATATAACACTGGGAGGCTGATTTTTTGTTTCACAGATAGAGTTGTGTATCATCTGCATATTGTGATAGACAATATCTTGATTTAAAATAACCACAGTCCCTTCACCAAACAAGAATCAGAAAAATGTCTTCAGTCTGAAGCTTTAAACTCAAATTGGTCCTCATAAGTACAAAACACACACACACACACACAAGCACACACACACACACACAAACACACACACCTTGCTTGCCAAGGCACATTAATCGCACAATTGAGGCAAAGCCAAGGAAAAATTCTAATCTACATGATGATTACCCTATGAATACCGCGTGCACACAAACACACACACACACACACACACACACACACACACACACACAGAGACTGCTGCTGGACATTTCCAGAAAAGTGGGAGGAGTGCTAGTCTGGAATCCCCCAACTCACTTTTAAAATATTGATATCTCAATTTAAGAAAGACAGACACAATCATAACAACAACCAAGACTGTAGACAGATAACTTTTAGTTGTCTAGCCTTCATATCAACTAAGGTCATTGGTTGATGGGAAAGTGAGTTTGCTGGAAGTGCTGCTTTATGCTTAGCTCAGAGGTTGAACTTAATAGCACTGAGGACAATTCAAAACTGGAAAGTTTTCTATGCACGCTTCATGAAATTCAAAGTGAAACTCACAGCTTCCAGTCAGAGAACGAGCCAACCATTTGCCTTCTGGGTTATTCTTCACTCGGAGGATCTCCACACTCTCGCCCTGTTGTACACCGAGGTCCAGTTTTCCTCCCCCATACCAGTCATGTCGGACTCTGGCTGTATGAAGAACCTCCGCCTCCCCTTGCAACTACAGAGGGACAGAAATGAAGTGGTGAAAGTTAACCATTATCAGAAAAGAACAGGATTTGAATGAGGATGAACTGGGCAACAAACCTCATTATTTTTGGATGCAAGCTAAGATGCAAAGTTGAGTTTAAAAAAGGTTTGAACTACAACTAAAATACAATACGACTCTTTATCACAACATTCATGAAGTTAGGAGGTCAGCAGGTTAGCTCACTACTGCAGCTAACCCTGATAACTAAAAGAAGTTTGACTAGATTATTTATTGTCCAGTCAGTACAATATTCTTACTTTTTGCCTTTTAGCTTGTTTGAAGTCAGAAAACATCCAATCTGCTGATAGCACTCCTGTTTTTTCGTGGTTCTTTTTCTTGGAGGACAAATGTTTTTGGTTCCTTACCTGAAAGTTCTTCCTCAACTCATTTTCTTTTTTCTGACGCTCCATCTGATCTCTCTTCTCCTGCTCCTGTTTCCTCTTTGCTTCTTTTTTGTTTTTCTTCTCAGCGTTTACCCGGTTTACCTCCACCTGGTCCCTATAAAGCCGCATTTAAAATGAGTTTGGACTTTCAGACAGTTGTTCACATCAAAGCCTAAAACTACAACATGAATAACAAGCTTCTACAAGGATCTGCAGCCACGCTAATGACTCTGCTGTGTTTTGAGCTAAATGCTAATGTCAGTATGCAAACATACTGACGATGCTCCTGTAACATCCTGATGTTTAGCAGGTATTATATTTACCATGTTAGACATAGTAGTTAGCTAACTTAGCTTGCTAGCATGAGCTAATTGGAACTGAAGTCAAAGTACAGCAGAGGCGATGAAGACCAAGAGTGTCAGCACTGACTGAAGTCCTCATCATTGCTTCAGATAGCCTCCACGGTTGCTCGGTGTATTGGGTCCCTTTCTCCAGCTGTGCAGTCAAATCTTAGAAATCTTGGTGTTATATTCGATCAGACTATGCACTGCAGTCAACATATCAACTCATTGACCCGTACATGTTTATTCCATTTAAGAAACATTGCCAAACTCAGGTCTGCTGCGTCAAACCTTGAAGTACTGATGATCATTCTTGCTTTTACATCATCCCAGCAAGACTGCTTTAATTCCCTTTTCACCTGTCTCAGCAAGTCATTTCTGGACCTTCTACAATGAATGCTGCTGCAAGGCTGTTGACCAGGTCCAGCAGGACGACTCACATAACACCCACTTGATGTTCTTCCTTAAGAAAATCTCTGTAAATCTCTGCCCTGTTCCGTCCTTATATCACCAGTGAGTCATTTAGGTCTTTGGATCAGAGCTGACTGGTCGTCCCTCGGGCTCAAGCAAAAGCAAAAGGTGATAGTGGCTTTGAGGTGCTGGCTCCAACACCGTGGAACACTTTTCCTGCAGACTTACATTCAGCAGTCTCTGTTGGCGCCTTTAAAAAGCAGCTAAAGACTCATTTATTCAAAGTGAGTTTGAATAACTTCACATTTTTATTTTGTTATATATTTCTCACAGTTGTCCCATTACTTTGATTCTTTGGGAAACTGGTTTATGTTTGCAGTTAACTAAGAAATCAACGAATTACACATGCACGCCCACAGCACTTCACAGTAATCTGTTGAACCAACTGCAGGATCCTACAAACATCTTTCACTTTTTCAACCCACATTTTAACAGCCCCCCCCCCCCAGTGTTTTGTCACTATATCCTGCTTCAACAGGAAACATGTAGATTCACAAGCACAACTTATAGCCGAAAAGAAATGCAATCGCACATTTTTTTGTGTTGCTTCACACGAACATTTTGTCCAGTCACACAGTAACTACACTCTGTCAAGATGCAGATTCTTTATATCTTTAAATCTAAACAAGCAAGCATGATCAGTTAAAGATCATTTGAAGAACTTTGTGTTAAATGCAAAAAAACAAAACAGAACAAAAAAGTAGCTGCTTCAGTGGCGCTAGCAGTACATGTGTAAAAATAACAATGGCACCAACATAAGTAATAGAAACAGCTGCTAGAAACATGCGGCTGCAGCCACTTCTACTTTTAGCAAATACAGTGCTTAACACAAACAGACACAATGGTCTAATGGTGAAGGCAGAAAGTTTGTACTTACTCATCAATAGACTCATACACATCTTCGTCATCCTACAAGAGAAAATGCTTTATTTGCACTTTTAAATAACAAAGGAAAACCTGGAGGAGAGCCCTCTGACTCAGGAAGGATTTGATGACAGGGGAACGACATCCATTGTAAGAAAATCAAATGATCAAGGAATCAAAGAAGAGATTTGAATGTAAAATTAGTGTCTGCTCCACTGAAAATGAGCTTAGTTCTCCCACCAATATGAAATATGAACAAGTATAAACTGGAATTAAACCTCATTCTAATTTTGGTGTCTAGTTTTAGGGAAGCGTGCAGTACGTTCTCACAGGAGAAGCCACCTGGTTTTTGAACTTTTAAAATAGATGTCAGTCTTACTTTACAGTAAGCTAAATTTCAGTCTCAGTTTTCTGTCCTTACCCCATCCATACACTGTGAACTGTTGTCACTCCAGGACTCTGTGAAGTCACACAATATAGAGACACGAAAACAATGACTTACATTTGATAAAGTGGCACATTCTCTGGCAAAAAGCTTGATAATAATAATACTACTACTACTACTACTACTAATACTACTAATAATAATAATAATAATAATAATAATAATACAAGGAGATTATAAGGCATAATGATTTACTTAATTGCTTAAAATGTGTCAGAGGAACAAGAGCTTCAAGAACAAAAGGAGCTGCGCTGATGCATCAGGAAACAAGCTGCAATTGTTACCGTTCTTCTCAAAGCTTGCAATGTCATCATAGGTGTCCTGGTTATCCTCAATGTCTCTGCAATCAATAAGCAAACACAATGCTTGTTCATTAATCAGCAGTTATGATTTTTTCCTCATCTAGTTAGATTTACATTATCATTATAATTTTGAATTATAATTATAAATCAGACAATCTGAAAAGATCAATCCTGTCTCTGCATCATCTGGGCAGCATTACATTTATTTCGAAATATATTTACTGTTGGAAATTAGTTGTTAGTTAATTTTTAGGAGACAGGGTTTATTACGGCACTCCTTTAGTGGTTTTCACTCTGTCATGCTCACTGGTGCATTTTAATCTTTTTCTACGCTGTCTTCAAAATCATGGCAGTTGTAAAAATTCTGCTTTTGAATTCTTGAACCACAACTAGCAGACTGTCCATTTGGAGCACCAGAAACAAGTTGTAGCCACAACACACTCACTTATTGTCACCTTTTA
This sequence comes from Chelmon rostratus, assembly GCF_017976325.1. NCBI lineage: Eukaryota > Metazoa > Chordata > Actinopteri > Chaetodontiformes > Chaetodontidae > Chelmon > Chelmon rostratus. Next base: position 12,964,490 of record NC_055661.1, read on the forward strand.
ATCGATATGATGAACAGTTGCAAATTTACATCATCATTCATTTGGAGCTGTGTTCCTGCGGCCTGGTGAAGACCAGTGTTTACTGTCTTCTAGATCTGTTTTTGCTCTCTACCACTACTTGGTAGAGTGAGTGTCTGTATTGGCCTTCATTAGATAGGTGAAAGTAAAGTGTGTCAGGTGACTATATATATAGAAAGAGATGATGTGTAGTGAAAGTCTCTGGTCTCAAACCAGTAACATCACGGTTAAGTGACATATATCTTAGACCACTTGACACCTGTTGAATGCAAAAGTTTGCAAAATGTGCCCACAGACTTATTTGTACTATTTTTTAAAACTCTAAATTATTCTCTGACATGATTCATTCTCCTTAAAGTACATGACGTTTGTATGCTCGTCTCATGATAGTTGTTGCTGTTTAAAAAGTGTTTTCCCTGCCCGCCATCTTTACTGTGCATCATGACAACTGTGATGGAAAAGCGAATCTGATTCTGTCGTGGCCCTCTCAGCAGTTACATCACTGCAGGTACTGGAATAACGCCAGCATCATGTGAGATTAAATACTCACATGGAGGCGACTTGGCGCGGCAGACTGCTGGGTTTGTTGGAGCGTTGAGGCGGTTTTGGAGGATTGATGACTGCAGGTAAAGACATCTTTCTGCCTGCTGAGCCTGGGGAAGGTGCTGGGAGAACCAGAGAGAACGCCTTAATAAGCAGACATTTACTGCAAAATGAGGCAGATAACAAAGAACAAAGGAACGAAGAAATAGGCTGAAGCGCTCTGCTTTTTATTTTTATTTTTCTGTTTTATCCTACCATGCTTTACGACTGCAGTTTGCCACATTTCCTATTTGGTGCTCTGTCAGGAATATTTAGATTTGAAAATGTGTCCGTTTAATGGACTTAACTTTCCATCAAAGGTTTCAATTCTGAGATATAAAAAAAGATAGCGCAAGCAAACAATGGTAAAAAATGCAGCAGTGTTACTGATCTTTTTTTTAATTAAACAATAAGAATAGCATTTTACATGTACGACTGAAAAGAAAATGTAACATGCCTCACATATATGCCTGAAACTGAAGCAGCTACATGGAATTCAGCCATAGTTAATATAGTTACTAGTATATTATAGAAAGCTGTGCTAGAAAGCTGTGTTTTTTTTCTAAGGCACAAATGCTAGCAGGCAGGAAACAGACAAAAGTGTCCTTGTGCTCTATTTACTGATCACCCAAACCCAGCAGCCACTGTCATGATTTTGCCAGGTTAATTATTCTTAAACAGAATCAACCTTGACTGTCTGCTTTTCATCTGGGAAGGAGCAACCTTTTACAAACATTAAGCCAGAGAGATACACGCATCGAATTCTGGTTAGACATCTGGAACGTCTAGATTATCCTCATTTCTTAGCTGAGTCCGATAAATCTGTGAGTGAATAAGTCTGAGAGACTCACCGCCTTGCTTTCTTGGACCAGGAAGAACAGGTCTTTGGTTGAACCTCATAAAGGGCTCCAGGTTGACATGAGGAGGCCGTTTGGGTTTCAAAGGCAGAGGTCCTTCAGGGGGCAGGGGCCTTCTCAGTGGGGTCACATCTCCTGCGCTCCTCTGTCGAGGCTGCTGTCGGAGTGGTAGAGGGGTGGAGGTGGGACCTGGTGCAGGGGCCTGAACTGGAGCTGGAGCCGGCGCTGGTTTGGTGCCTGGAGGCCTCTGGTGCCTCAGCATTATGTTCTGTAGCATCTCGCCTGTCTGTTTGACCTTGGTGTCCACTGGCTGGATGGAGGTTCTGACTCCAGGATTGGGAGGCAGTCGAGGGTAGGAGACAGGTCTGGAGGGGATGGAGGCTGCCATTGGCTCTACCCTGGGGGACCTCATCAGACCCTGGCCAGCCATCAGAGGAGGAGGAACCGTAGGAGACAGCCTGTGATTGGCCAAATCGCTCTCTGTCACTGGCAGGATTGCCCTCCCAAACCCGGGTCGTGGAGATTTCGGGGAGCCGCTGTCTCGGCTGCTGGTGTCCGAGGTGCTGGACTTGCTGTTAAACTTGGCCCTCAGAGCCTTGACATCCACGCTCTCCCCCTAACAACAACACAGAGGAACAAACTCAACTGCAGCAGCTCTGTTTCTAAGCAGGAAGTTAGCAGCACAGCAAGGCATGCCCCCTACGCACACAATCACACAGGAGTGAGAATGCACCGTGCAGCAACTCCGTTTCCTGGTTGTTTTGATCTTTACAGGAGCAGTCAAGTCTCCTTCAACTCTGTGCTGCAGACAAAACTTGTGCAGCCTGAACAGTAACATACTGTCTCAGATACTGTGATCATTAGTGTATAAACAAATTAAATTATCACTAATGATAGATTAAAATCGTATTACTGTTCAAACAGGTAGTTAAAATTACACTATTTACGTGGAAACAACAGTAGGATGACAATAACTCAAGGTATCTGCTGGTACCAGCGGACCAAATCTCTTTCTCCAAATTTTAAATCTGTCCTCCTCACTGGTGTTGGGATCATTTTTATGTAAAGTAACATGAGGTCAGAGATTGCTGTGGCAAACACTGCAGCCCACAGTGGCAAATTAAAGGCACTAATTGATAATTCACTCAGTGTAGTCTCTTTAATGAAGAGAATTCCTTTTAAGGCTCAGCTGATACTTCTTCAAATGGACAGTTGTTGAAACTGCATTTCACAGAGGTTAACATATAGAACAGTATGATGCTGGACCAAGCAGTTTTCAACAGGTTTCAAGCAGTTAAGGGGGGTCCTGAGATTTCATGAGTTACACCTCTAGAGGTTTTTCGATGTGTGAAGAGGTTTGTTTCATCTTTTGTATTTTAGTCATGTGGTCACAATGACAATAACATGCATGTTTTGCATCCAGGTCTTTATTGGTATCCAATTTTTACTTCAATGTTTTTCTTTTTTCTGTTTTGTTCCAGTTTTGTTTCTTTTTTCTGTGTTTGTTATATTTTATGGTACTGTACTTAACTTTTGCTTTTTGAACTCATCTGCTTTCAGCTGGTGATCGAAAGTCTCTTCATTTTTGGTTAATCTGGAGGACTAGAAGTCATTTCCTGTGTGACTTCTCACACACTGAACTGCATGTGCTCAGCTTTGCTGCTGAGTGGAACTCAAGACCAGTGTATTTACACTCAGCGGCCACCGTATTAGGCAATAAAATCAATCCAATACATCAGCCACAAATTCTGCTTTTACAAAGATAAGTTGCAGTTTGCAGTGGTGTCAAAGTAAACGTATATTTGATGTAGCACCTTTCTGACATCAACACTAACAATACCTATTACTGAACATTATAACCTTCCTGAAAATAGAATATGTGGCAAATCTATTGTACTGGACTTCATTAACTTGTATTTGTTCCTAATGAAGTGGCCAGGGAGTGTAAATCTGTTAAACGGATTAAAAGTCGAAGCAGAAAGCAATCCTCTCATTAGCGTCGACATGAGTGTCAGTCATGTTGTCAGGGTCGAAGCTCTCAGTTTTTCTCTGTGACATTATTTTGGGTTTGAATGTTGTCGCCTGCACAAATGAAACAAACAAAAGGAGGGAAGTGTTCAGATGAGTTTAATTAGAGCTACGGTAGCCCACAGGCAGAAATAGTTTCTCATATCATTGGTTGTCTTCAATAGGCGGAGTCAGAAAATTGTTTAAATAGAGCAGTGCTTAGTTAATGATCAGCAAGGAGGGAAACATTGCGGAAATAAAAGCAAATTCTGTCATGAATGAGTACGCCTTGATATCTGTTATGTGGACAAAATGAAAATGTGATGAAAATAAAAGAATCACACCATCTATTGTTCAAACAACTAAAGTAGCGACAGAGGGTGTGAAGGAGAGCAGGAAGTGCTCACAACCACACACCTCTCTACCTCAGCCAGCATCCTGCGGCCGTTACCATGGAGGCGCCCTCCGCTGGAACTCCTGCACCAATAAGGTGCAAGTTCTGCTCAGCCGTCTCTCTCGTTACAAGGAACAAAGGAAACAGACAAGAACCTTTTCTGTGCACCACAAAACATACGCACACAGGCTTCCACTTTCAGTCAGCAAAAAGACAGCGTGTGTGTGCATCGATATGTGTGTGTGTGTAAGTGTGTGTGTGTGTGTAGCTCCTTTGGCGCCGACAAGTGATCACAGGTGTTTTAAAAGGTCTTGCCACAGACTGGAGCTGTGCAGCTGCAGTGCACAACAATGTACAACTAAATGACAAAATGATGACCATTACATAAAACATGATTTGATTACAGTCGGAACTCATATTTGACTTGTTCTTTACATTATTTTCTGCTGCCTGAAAAAAAAAACAGAATTTTCTGGTATATTGATGACCACTATTGATGTGTTCTGTTGATATCAAAACCAAGACAACATTTAGACTGTCTTACTATCAGCTTGTTAGTAATTTGTGAAGTATTTTGAATTGGACTGTTAGAAAGGGGCTACGCAAATAAAGTCTGATTAAATATATTCAGGTAAACTCATCTTTCATCACATAATAGGCTATAGCCAGTCTCTGCTCCAGAAAACAGATTGTTCATGTAGCTGATGAATATATCATATTGTGTCATTCTAATTTATTGCAATTGCTGATGACATTACAATAATTCAAATCTGGTTTGAGTTGAGTATTGATGATCTAGTCTTTGAACTCACTACTGTGGAAAAAAACCTGGAGCAGACACAGGATCCTTTACAATTTAAAGACCAAATATAAACCATCTTTGACTTTTTTCCATTTAAAAATGATTACAATACATGCAATTCAACTGAAATTAGTAAGTCAGAGCGGCAAGTGAAAGTAAAGAACTGCTGATTATACTGTGAATCATTAACCAGTGATAGCTGTGCACTATAAAGCTTTCTTTCATTAGCGGCAGCATGAGCATTTTGTTTTTCCAAATCCAACTTCCCATTTTAATGTAAATAATATGTTAATACTGAAGGGAACAACTGCAGCTGAACACATCAGCATTTCACTGCATTTAACAGAGAGATCTGCAGATCACTCATGTGCAGGACTTTAAAACAAGCTGAAAGTTCCCAAAAGGTGATTCAGTGAGTGCTTAGATATATGACAGAGGTTTTACCCGCAGTAGTGTAACAATAACATCTACTGATGTTGATGGTCTTTCAGTCAAGTTATTCATAGATACCTTGGTGGTGAGGAGGAAATGGCCAGGACTAAACAGCCAACACATTGAGAGAAGTGTGAGAGGTGCTGTGGAGGAGTCCTTTATCACTCCACTGATTTTATTTTCAAAAAAACCTTTCTAAATAAGATTAGAAAAACAATTTTCTTACCATATTTGCCTTTAGTGGTGGTTTAGTGGTGGATAAAGTGCTCCATACCCAGCAGTAAATCCAGGCTGATGCTACTGTACAGGCAGCTACATGACACTAAACTTAGTGCAAATGAGGAAATGCTCAGTAATTCAACGTGGGCAACAGGGTGACTGACAGCGACACAACATGGGATTAACAGGAGAGAGACTTTAACATTCTACCAGTTAGTTTGTTTCATTTCTGTTTTTCAAAATGCACAGTAAAATGCATTTGGGTACTTTGCAAGGACATGTCATTTGCCTTTCTGGCAGCATGAGCTTATATGTTTTCTCTCTTCTGTCTAAAAAAGCAAAAAGCAAAACAGAATGACATAAATTCAGTTAAAAAAACACACAAGAGAAAGTGACATACTGCAGTCTGAATGAAATAAAACAAAATAAACTTAAATGTTCTGTATTTTATTCTGCATGTGTCGGGTATGAGCAACCCTCAAGAAAACATTAAAAAAAGACAATCAAATTAATTTGATACATAAAAAAAACACTGTATATTGTATTTGAGCTGGAGAAATTGAATATGATGAGTATCAATTGCTGCCATCTATATTCATATGATTTTACAATTAATAACACAAATAATAATTATTATTTTTCTGAGAATCAAGAGCTGTGTCATTCTTGATCAAACGATTGGATTTCAAACAGACAGCAAATATCCTGAACGCCGTATACTGTTACTCTGAATTACATGTTTGATTGTTTTAATCTTCCAGTTGTCTCGAAAAGCAACACAAATATGTATAAAAATAAAAGAAAGAGTCCAGATTCACATAAATTGAGAACACATTTGAAACAACATCTCTGTGGTTTTTAATGAGCAACTATTTACTGTATTTTTGTCATTACTGTTGTTGGTGGTGGTCACACAAACAACATTTGCTGCAAGGTCTTTAGCTAAGCCTCACTGTCGCTGTCTTTGCAGTACTACTCTACAATAACAATATCGCTGCATTAATTTAGACCTGAAAACACCTGCATAATACATGTCTGGTTATACTGTCCACTTGCTATAGGTTAATTCACATCTTTCACATGAATCAAAATGTGGATATGGAGACACAAAAATATTAGAGACATATTCATTAGAGAAACCTTGGCAACCAAATCATCTTTGGAATCATGAAAATGAGAAAAGAATTGCAAAAAATTCATCAATCAAATCAAAAGCCATCAAGCCATGTTCTTTTTTTTCTTATTCAAACCAGAGCAACTATTTCCCCATCTAAGCAATTCATCACAGGAGGAGATTATGGTCCAAGGCTGGGGACGCTGACTGGAGTGGTCCCGTTGCTCCAGTGGGGGCACAGAGGGAGTCTAAAGACATGAGGCACCCGTTGACTGGGGTGGGTGAAGCAGGTGTGCTTCCTCCTCCTGTGACTCCTGGCTGAGAGCTGTGAGCCTGAATCTGGCCACCTGCAGGGGGCGTTGCTATGCCTGCTGGTGCCCAAGTTGCCATACTGCTTGGCACTGCCGGCCAGGGCGCCACAGCTGGACCTGCCCACTGATTTCCCAGAGGCCCCTGCTGGCCCCAGGGCATGGTTGTGGGAGAGTATGGAGGGGAGGAGTATGGAGAGCCCCCTACTGGCTGCGTGGGGAACATGGAGAGGATCTGAGAGCCGGAGGGTGTTAGCTGTGGAGACTCTGATGGAAAAGAAGAAGATAAATGAAGTGTTAAAATTGTTTAGTCAATCAGGAAATTACTGGAGTAGTTCTGGAGTTTCCACTAGTTGCTATTAACCTCACAGTCAACAGGTGACTTGAGGGGGGATGAGGGCAGATGGCATCCCTCTTGTTAGCAAAACTTTCATCCGCCCTGGTAGCGGAGAGCGTGCAGGGTCAGAGGTCTTGTTTAGTTGAATATGTTGCTGTTTTCACATCTATAATTAATTTACTCTGGTCCAAATCAGTTGACAAATGGTTGAACTTGAAGCTTTTTTCCCCTTCGTTCGTTTTTTTTAGACTGAGAAAAATCCACACGAGCCAAAATGCAGCACTACAAACCACCTGAGAACATTCATTCATTCAAAACGTTCATTTTGGACTGTACCGAGACCACCTCCTCTTATGGGTCTCCCTTTGGTTGTTTGGTCCCCTGCAGGGTTCGATTGACAGCTTTCACAGCACAAATGATCTGCATTATGCAAATGCACCAGGCTCCACTTAAACAGAACTAAATGGGCTAGGTGTGAAACCACCTTTAGTCTAGTCTGCCTGGCTCACTGGTCCTTTATTCTGGCTGAGGTTTGAGTTAGGATCTATGGCCCTAACCATGGCTATGAAATATCAGTAGCCTAACTGTGATAACTTGTGGTGCTGAAGGAGCAGACTGATTTGTAATTATAGAGTAGTGTCACTTTCATAAATAAAGTGACAAGTAGCAGTGTGTAGTTGTGGTAAACTCAAGAGGATCATATAGACACACTGTTGCCTGTAGAATTCCTATAATATTTCTATAATCAGTCAGTAGCGTCTGTGCTGCAGAAAATATACCCCAGACAAATCTTGGAAGGTGTACATGGGTGTGTGTGTTGGTTGGTGGTGTCGGGGCAGGACGGTACTCCCATTGGCCCCTCACCCTCAGTTAAAAGTTAACAAATCACAGACTGCTCACAGTGATGACGAATCTCCTGAAATGGTACTACTGAAAATAGTTCTGGCAGGTAAAGAAGAGCATGTCATTTTTGCTTTTTCAGTTTGTGTATGAATGTGTTTTAATTAATTAGCATTTGAGACAGCAGCAGGCTAGCTTTTTCCACCTGTTTCCAGTCTTTATGCTAAGCAAAGCTAATCAAGCTCTAGCTTTATACAGACACACATACAACAGATATGAGAGTGGTATTGATCTTCTTCAGTCCAACTATCTGCAAGACGAAACAAATAAGTCTAATTCCCAAAATGTTGAACAGTTCTTTCAAGTTCAAGCAGAAGTGCCAACATGTAGTTCAAGTTCTTGAATGTGGAGACTTGCTGCTTTCTCTGTTTTATGTCTTGCTAATTGAATATCTTTGGACTGCAGTTTAAAGGAGTCACCTTGGGCTCTCAGACATTGTGATAGACATTTTTATAGTGCTATTTCAGTATTTTATGATACTTGCAGACTTGACAATTTATAAATGAATCTAAAAAATACATACAGGAGATTAATAATTAGTCGCAGCCCTACTTTATATCGGATGAAACCTTGGATTTGTTTAATGGAAAAGTTTTTGAACCTTGACTATTAACTGCTTACTCTTATGATATCCATATAGCGCTCTATGTCAAAGTGTGCTTCATTTAGGTAAGTACAACCACTACAGGCAAGGTAAAGGTTACTGTCATTGTTATGCAATAAAGGAGCAACACAAAGACACAGGATGTAAACATAGGCCTCTGATGTCGAAGGCCTACATTATACCATCACATTTTAAACTTTTGCTGCACTGCATGAACAATACTCTGCTGCCTACTCTGAAACCAGCTCCAACAAACATGCTTATATTCTACTAAAAATCTTGTTCAGTGTTTATTGTTGAAATTCCACACATGATGTGATTTGATCTTTTCATCCACTATCAGCAGAGACAGAGGAGAGGAGGCGGTTAAGATGTCTGAATCTCTCAGTGTGGGAACGGAGCATGTTTTAAGAGAGGCGAAGTAAATCTGTGACATAACATAACTTAACATACATGCACAGTGAACACATTCCTCTGTCTATCATATTAAAATATGACTGAGACTTGGCTCTTTATCAGCTGTGCCATGGGAATTATGTTATTCTGGCAGAGGGCATAAATGTCACGAACAGGAAACTCATGGGAAAATACTGTGTGCATTTCTCGTGCACCTCCAGGTCAATGGTCAGAGGCAGCTGAAGAGAAACTGTGTATGGCTCCAGATCTCTGTCTGATCCTTTGAATTTATCTCATGATGATTAGAATATTAGATAGATAGTTAGATAAAGTGCTTAGTTTTAATCCATTGCAAACTGAAATACTGACGATTCAATTGCCTTGTTCAACCACAGTTTCATACCACAGTGTGATATGCGTTAACCCACTACAGAGGTGTTAAAGCTGATTCAGTACTACCAAGGGGAGATGCCAACAGTGAGTCACCTTTAAATCTAGAGCGGGGAGTTATGTTTGTCTGATGGTCATGTTGTTTTATGACTGATGTTTTTAATGATATATATTTGCATGACAGGAAACCAGTTTGATAAACGAGATCTCTGTGTGAATCCTCCCTGCAGTGTGATGGCAGAAAGGACTGTGCTAAAAACATATTTTGTGCCTTCATGCACTATGTCATGCTTTGTTGTGGCCACACATGTCAATCCAATCAAGCCTAGGAACAAAACTCGCACACCAGCTATCTCTAAAATTAATCAAAATAAAGCAGAATCGGCTTCCCTCTTCACTAGTCTTAATATTGATTGCTGTAATTGCTTCAGAATATTTGCTATGAGGAAGAGTCCATCAGTCCCATCAGTGTACTTTGACAAGTATGCTGATGGGACTTTTTATGATATAAAGGAGACAATATTGTATATAGGTTATGAATTTAAAGAATGAAGCAAAATTTGGACAAAAGTTGTGAGAAACCCAGCAAGAAGGAAATTTTGCTCTCCCTTGTACTGTAGCCCCTCCACCCCGGCGGTGCACCGCCCCTGACCAGCTCTATAAATAAAATGTTTCAGGTCATAGATGGAGTGGGGTCATGAGCAGCTCCAGCAAACGAGCCTTTGAGATTCTAAGGGACTCAGGGCAGGGTAAGAAACATCCCATGTCAGTGTTGTGTTGCAGCAAACCTGGCTGACTGCTACATGTGCTCTGGGTGGGCACCATTGGTTCCTCCATCTGGATGGAGAAGACCTTCATCAGCTCATTGCAGGAAGAGGCCTGTAGACAGAGAGGCAGAAAACACTACAGCCTGTGTGTGATAACAATAGAATGAAGTTTCAGTTTCTCAACCGCCTATTATATTTAAACCAGCAGAAAGGCGCAGACCGTTCTTTAAGAGCTGGGGGAGACACGTGGTAACTGACCAGCGAATGTTAATGGATATGAATGACAAAAATAGAAATAGAAAGAAATACAGATCTAGAATATAAATACTCTGTCAGCTCCTCTAATTTATTTGCGTAGTTAATGATCAGACATTGAGCAGATAACTAGTCAGAAACCTCTATGGCCAGCTTGAACTTGACTTGTCAGCTACACGAGTTGGATTAGACTGAATGCAAAGGGAATTGGACATATTACAGTCCAACTGTATGAAAAAATGATCACATCCAGTTTAAAATCAGTGCAAAATGATCACACTTAGACATGACAGGTGGTGTTTATGAAGGCCTGCTTTAGATCATCTGACAGGGCTATGCGGGTACATCAAAGAAAGAGGTTGGGAATCGTCAAACTGCTCTATTTGATATTTGCTAGTTGATCCTGTTATCTCTAAAGAACAATGATGTACAACCCCAGTTCCAAAAAAGTTGCAATGCCGTGTAAAACAGAATGATCATTTGCAAACAAGCTGTGTTTATTGACAACAGGTTTACAAAGTGTTCCGGAGTCCATGCAGTAACATCCTTTATACAATCATGTGTTTCACAAAGTGGTGAACTTCGCTCCATCCTCGCTTGTGAACGTCTGAACCTTTGAAGGTTGTTCCTTTCATACCCAATCATGATGCTATCACCTGTTACCAATCAACCTGTTTACCTGTGGAATGATCCAAACAGGTGTTTTTGGAGCGTTCCACAACTTTCCCAGTCTTTAGTTGCTCTTGTCACAACTTGTTTGAAGCATGTTGCTGGTATCGAATTCAGAATAAGCAGATATTTACAAAAATCAATAAATCTGATGAGGTCATTGAATACATTGTCTTTGTACTGTTTTAAACTGAGTAGATGTCAAAAAGGATTAACAAGTTATCACATTCTGTTGTATTTATGTTTTACACAGCGTCCCAACTCGTTGGGAATCAGGGATGAATTTATTAAAAGATTTCTCTCTTGGGGTCAAATTTGGCCAGTTTCATTTGAAATTCTTAAATATCAAATAATTTATGTTTCAGTTTATGTGTTTTTCGTGGTTAGATTCACAATTGGAGTGTTGCCTGTAAAAATGTTAGGAAACCCCGACGGCTCTATGAGGCACGGTGGATTAAAACTCTGACATGTTGCGTTGTTATTGATTTTACCTGGTTTGATTTTCCTGATGAAGATTCTGGCTCTGGACTGAACATGTCCTCTAAAGCTGGTCGCTGGAAACAATGGCACATTGAAACAGTGACGAGTGACATGTTGTGCATGTGACCTCCAGCATTTGGAAAAAAAAAAACAACTATTGATACAGAGATGTTCACTGACAAACTTTAGACAAAGATTCAGGAATAAAACTGCTCGTTCTTATTCTTTCATTTACCTCCGTTGGAGGAGCTGGACTGTCGTTTTGAAGCAGTGAGGAACTGGTCTGGAAAAAACAAACAAACAAGAGGAAAGAAAATTGAACACAGTCTTGATGACAACGAAACAAAAAAACAAAACATGCCCATACACACACACACACACACACACACATACAATCATGTTTCCATCATTTTTGGGGACTTTACATAGGCTTGACATTCATTACCTGCAAAACTACCCTAATCATACTCATTACCACTACCTGACCCCAACCCCAACCCAACCCTTCACCCTAAAATGTAATGATTTACATTGTGGGGACTTGTCTTTTGTCAAGGAAGGCGAGCCGCCACAACGTGACTGTGTAAACAGTCACACAGAGGCACAAACCCCACTGATGGACAAACACAAAATAAAGATTTTCTCTGACTTGTGTCGGTGCCTCTGCAGGTTCCTGTGGTGTCTCTTGGTCCACAACCTGACAAACCTCCATGATGTCAACCAGGACCGGATCTGCCTGATGGACACACAGAAAAAAAATCTCACTGTGGACCAAACACATTGACTGCAGGGTGGTCGTCCAGTGCAGACTGGATGTTTGTGAGGTGGACAGAGAAACTGGTCTTACTCCTTCTCAGACTTTCATACAACAGTGAACCTTGAAGGCCACACACCTTTTTAATTACTACTGAACATGGAGGTTGTTCCATGCTTGCAGCATCTGCAGACCATCTTGTTTTCATTGTTTCATACAATAACCATGACTAACATTTCTGAAGAACACCACCCGCTATTTATATGTTCTGAAGTCATCTCATATATATTCCCATGTAGTGCTGTGCACTGTTACCAGGTTGGCTGTCTTGATGTAGAAAAGGACGTAGCTGTCTTGGTGTTGGTAGATGTAGGCCAGAGCTCTGGGATCAAACTCATCTTTTTTCAACGAGCTGATTCTGCTCCTGTCATGGTCATAAATTACAGCCTGAAAAACAGATAAAAGAGGATATGTGCTTTGAGTTATGTCAAATCTAACCATTCAGCAATTTAAAACAAAAATGAGGGAACAGAAAACTACCATTACTGCAAGAAAAAGGAGAAATTAAGGCATCATAAGCATGAAATGTAGCCAGATTTCTCAGTTTCTGTTTCTCTAACTTTTGTGGTGGAGCTCAATTATTCGTTATTAACATGATAACAAGAGATAAAGACTGGAATCAAAGTCGTAAACTTGATCACTAGGCTCCCTTTTGTGTGGAAACTAGAAAATAAAGTCATTTAATGCACTGATCCAAGCGGACTGTGTGAATATTCTGCTAATCATCTGGCATTAGTTAAATAATCCAAGCTGGAGACAGGTTTTTTTTTTTTTTAACCAACTGGAAAACAACAGGGGTCATCATGGTCACACACGATAAAGAGAAATGTTTTCCAGATGAACCATCATCCTGACGGGGGTGCTGCTGCCACAGGACAACACAACAAGGAGCGAGAGAGAGATCTGGGAGAGGTTTGGTCACACTCACCCCCGTCCTCTCATCCACGATCTTCAGGCCGCTGGAGGAAATTTTCAGCCAGACTCTCTGCTTGTGTTTCCCCTGTGTCCTTGCTGCTACCTCTAAGCCCTGACATGGATGGGGCAAAGAAAAAGGTTGAATTGTATGAATCTGTGTGACTCTCATTTTTCATCTTGTAGTAGCATCATTTGGTCAAAAGTTGAATTTGTCTGCCAAAAACCTGCAAAACTAATGACAGTCCCTTCACCCTCAGCTGTACTTTGTGTTTATTGCCAATATTAGCATGCTAACATGGTGAACATCTAAGATGGTGAACGTCATGGTGAATACTATACCTGCTAAACACCAGCATGTTAGTGCTGTCATTGTGATGTTAGCATTCTGATGTTAGCATCTAGCTTTAAGCACAGAGCCTATGTACAGCCTTGCAGAGCTCCTAGCCTGGCTGTAGACTCTTAATCACATTTACTGTAAATTCAACCAAAAATTCTTGGAGATTTAGATCTGGGCCTCTCCAGGACATCAACACTGATGTTTATAAGCAGTTCCTATACAGTCAACCAGCTTTAATTAAGACAAGACAGAGGTCACTTGAGTTTGGCGGCACCTTTAGCTTCATCATGGAGTCCAAGCACATCTTGTCTCCCTGGGCGTCGGGCACCGGGTCCACGCCGATCAGCTTGGCTTTGTAGCGAACCCCGTCTCCGTGGAAACGGGAAGTTGTGTCACTGGGTGTTCTGGGTGCTCCTGGGAAACATGAGGAGAGGCGATAAAGGGTCAAACTGTGAGGACAAATCTGTGTGAGAGCGAGGAAATGCATGTCAGTGTATATTTGTGTTACTTAGCTTTGTCTTAATCATGTTTGTAAGTCATAATTTGTGTGTGTGTTTGTGTTTTTAATGTGTTTACGCTTCTGTATCTTTTACTGTAATGCCTCTGTGTTTGTGTCTGAGCGCACAGTGTTTTACACTTGTTTGGTCTGTATTTGTGTGTCCAGGCAGCATTTGTGTGTATTTGTAATTGGATAATCAGTATAAGTCTGTGGTGTTTATGTGTTCTCGATGTACTTTCCGTGTGTGCGCCTGTGTGTTTAAGCAAATTGCTGAGCGAGCATTTGACTGATCTATAGTCAATGTTTCATTTCATTTCCTGGAATAAAAACAGTCATTTAGTGATTATGGAAATGTGACCATGTGTTCTTGGAACGAAGGTCACCTCTTAAACAGCCTCACTCATGTTATGAAACATTTTACTGGCTTTTAGTCACTGTTTAGTGTAATATTCAGCACAAATGCATGTCTGCATTTCACAGCCATGCACAAACCAATGGTCAGTCAGTGACCTCAGCTGGTGCCAAATAAAATGAACAAAAAATGTCCCTTTTTGAAACACAGGCTGTGAGTTTGATGGAAGTAAACTGGGAAATCAGCCAATTGATTAAATAAATAATGCCCATTAGATATCTGTCATCAGGCATAAACCTGGATGAGATCATGCCTGTGGTTATGTGTGTCTGTGTATCTGTCCACAGCCAGTCTTGCCTACTACTGCACCCATCAGCCTAATAATCATTTTTGTGCACATTTATGACTGACCTCTTGTGGTTGGGTCACAATTTTTAAAAACAATAGTTAGCATTTCTATTTTTCTAGCCTTTACGGCATTAAAGCACTGGTCTAGTGGCCCATGAAACTCAGCCAGTCAAATCTGTGAATACAAGAGAGTGGGAGAAACACGCACACAGGAGAGACGAGAGACAACAGGCAAAGAAAGTGAATTACATGCTCTAAAGAGAAAGAGAAAAGCAGACAGTGAAAACAGTTTTTAATCAAGAATGCACAGACTCTTACATGTTCATTCTTCCCATGAACAGTTCAAAACCTTCATGTCCTACATGTCCCGAGACCGTGGTCTTAATGAAAAGAGGCAGCGTGAAGTGCTGCAACCAGAAGTACAAGCTGTTAAAGCTGTTCAGTTGTTAAGATGTACTGAGATTGTCTCACTGGTTGAGACTTTTAAGATGTGAAATGGACTCGGAACACGTGACTAATATTTACGTTCTTGAATGATGTGTGAGTGCTTACTTTAGCCCCATGGGGATAATCCAGCAAACTCTGGGCTAACTTTGGAGGGTCAGAGGATAGTGTCAGTGTGGAAAGCTTTTCTAGCCTGAGGCTTCGCCTGGGGCTCAGAACGTTCTGATCATGCTGTTTTTTGGTGCATGCAGCTTTGAAAGCCCTGCTGGGGTTCAGATAGTACCTCCGAGGTCACACCCTCTAAAACACCTTCCCACTGAGATTTTAAAGCAGCATCTCTTCACACTTCTCCACTCTTATTTTCTCTCTGTTCTGTTCTTCTAAAGCATTTTGTGATTTAATTTGTAGAAAGGTGCCACACATACAAATAGACATGACTTACTTACTTTTCTATGACCTTACTCTAAACTCAAGAAACAACCAAAGCAAAGTGAACACGCAGCACCTGATACCAGAATTAACTTTTACAATCCTTGTTTTATCATCAGGTATGACTACCGCAGGCTTCCTGCTGGAAGTTTATAGGTACAGAATTGAAATATAGTCCCACCCTAAGTGATTACATTGTCATAAAACCATAATTGCTCAAGATGGCTAATGGTTAACACATCAGAGAAATGTAAAAAAGAGACTATAGACCATTTGGATTGTTAAATCTTACAGAGACAAAAGGAAACAGTTTTGTTGGAAAACCAGATGTTTGCAAATGGAAAATCTGAAAATCCGGTGGCTTTGCAGCACTATGAATTATAACTCACACTGGACAAACACATTCTCTGCTTGACATGAAAGCTTTGCCAAGTTGGAAACGTGTTTACACATTTTCAACAAGACACTATTGTATACCGTAACTCAACAAATGACATCAATCGTGTTTCTCAAACAGCTGGAACAGCTGGACACCCTCCAGAGGTGCGTGAAGGACGAACAAAGAAAAAGAACAAAACAAACTGTTACCTGAAAACGCTTCCATTTCCCATCAGATATTAACAAACTCACTGTCACAGTCAGACAGAGGACATACTGCACTTAAAAGAATCTAGAAACGCTCTAAGTAGACAGTGTACAGACTGCTGAATTTCAAAATTCGATATCCAATATCCAACTGCCATGAGGTGTCATTTGTTGTCACCAAACTAAAGCAAATGGGGGTCAAATTAAATTATTCTGATTTTTGGTGTGTTCAGACTGAAGGTGAAGTGGATTTTAGAGGCGGTGAGATGGCACAGCGGAAAAAGGTGTGATTGCATGGAAATTAGGCGACACAAAATGACGCAAAGACGCATCCACACATGTAGAAAATGTTTCATCTTAATCTGTGTCGAAAACATATAGAGAAGCGACGAACCAGGAGAGAGACTGGAAATAACAGAAGGAGCCAGAGTTCAGTCAGAGGCTAAGCTGAAATGTCAGATAGCAAACTTTTTTAAGGCCACACTGGTATAGAATAAAACCAGGAATGATCCATTCTGATTAAAAAAATCTAATCAGACAAAGCTGACTCTGGGATGATGGTGGAACAATCAGAACTGAAGGAATTAAACTAACCTGACAAACTGTGACCAAAGAAGATGTGCAAAACTGTGCATTCAGCAGATTTTGAAAGGTTTTTCATTCATTTCAAAACTGTGAGCTGAATTGTTGTCTGAGAACCAGCCCTGACAGTCAACAGCAGCTGAGCACTCGTACCTCTTGTGCTGGGGGAGAGCCAGGTCCTGACAGCAGTTTGGCCCGGGGCAGGACAACTCCCAGCTCTCTGCTCTGTCTCCATCGTGACGTGGTCTGTTTGGAAATTCAAGGCTGGGTTGCTGACAACGACGTGGCTGTCACACTTGTTTGCTGCAAAGTTCAAATCAAAGAATGTCAGACGTTTAAAACTGGCAAAGTGCAAAGAAAAACCATCTTCAGATTACAGCAAGTTATGGGATGAACCCGCGCAGAAGGGAAATCTTTTGATTCATCTCACCTGCTGCGAGCGCGTCTCTGCTCTGACCCCCGTCTTGGCTCGACTCGCTGCTGAAACTTCTCAGAGTCAAAGGTCAGGCTGCAGACTCACTGGTGATATATTAACATCCGCCGGGAGGCCAAAATACATGGGAACTCAAGAGGCTCTAATTGGAAAGATAGTGAGTATGTGGAGCTGTCCCTCTCAGGGGATGAGTGGGGGGTCATGTGCTTTCTTTCAGGACAGGCTTTGGGTGATATTCTCTCAAAATAACGGCTGAACTCATCATGAATGTGTCTGGTGGTCAAAAGAAAATTCTGAAATCCTCTGCATGGAGGGTGGTTGAGAGAAACCAGAAAACAAAGCAAATGCTAACAAAGAAACAACTACTACATTTTCAACTAAGAATCTACAGCCATGCTAGCAGTTATTTAGCAGGTATAATTTGTCCACAGTCACCATCTCAGTTAAACATGTTAGCATGCTAACGTTAGCGGTTCATTATTAGCTTATTAGCACAAAGTATTGACGTTGGACAAAATACCGGACAAAATAATATGAATTTCAACCTCATGATGGCGCTAGATGAAAAGTCACAGAATCACCTAGGTAACTGCTAGCTTACTAGCAGCTAACTACTGGTTTGGCTAAAAAGAGCAGCCAAAATTGAAGCAGCGGTGTTGTCCAGACTTTTAATACTTTAATAAAGCTTTCATAAGACTCCCACTGCTTACTGAATGCCCTCTTCTGTCACCTCCAGTTTACATACTAATGGCATCATGGCTGATGGCATCACTATTACATCAACGTGCTTAGTTTGTCAGACTTGACAAACATCCAGAGAAACAGAGGACACCACACGGCTGAGTATTACTCCTCGTGATGAGTCAACTGAACGCTTTGTGTAAAATCTGTGGAGCGCTCCTTAAAAGCAACAGCCACTTTAAAAATAAACTTGCATGCACACATTCACTTTGAAAAAAAAACCTTAGATACTGTGTATGTGTGTGGAAAGTATCTTCAAACAAAATAAACCACAGTTCATGTCCTTTAATTCAGGCATTCATAGCCTCGGGAACGCCACCACTGGGGTTTGTCTCCACTCAGACGTTTCTTTGTGTCAGCTTGTTTCAGCCCGCTCGTCCACTCAGTTCAGTTTGGTGGGAGTACTTTTCATACAATTAACAATCATTATTTTCAACCATTTAAAGTTTGCATAAGACAGTATTTGTGGTCTCCGACCCTCAGCCACTTCCCAGAGTATAGAATATGTTATAATACACTGGATTAAGTGGAATATAATATTATTTTTTCATCTCCTCTTTTATGTTCTGCCAAAATCCCCTATGGAATATGAAGTTAAAAAAAAAAAAGGTAGTAGAATGAGGTAGGAAGAAACATGTGAAACATGTGGCCCATAAATGAACATTTGCCATCTCAATTAGTGAGCTTTAGAGGTGTTGGTAGGCGTATTTCTTAACTTTTGACAATTAAAAAGTTGAAAAGCCAGCAAAAACAAACAAAAAAACCCAATCCAAACATGTCGAACCGTACAATTTCTAAATACTTCTTCCACCAACACTGTTTTTCTACGTCGCAGAGCTGAAAACAGTGTAAGAGGACACAGAGAGATTGGCTTCTCCTTAACAGGGATCAAAATGCCAGTGAGGCACTCTTGAATAAATATTTACGAAGCAGATCACTGATGACGTGATATTTAGGTTAGCAAAGAGGCTCCTCTGCATTCAGAAACATTTTCTCAGGAAGCAAAGCTCATTTGTTGAAAACCCCCTGAAACAGGAAGAGTTTTACGACAGATTAGGCACGGCTTTCCCCAAAATCTCATTGAAATGAGAGGGATTCTCTTTTAAGACAAAATAATACACAAAACCAGAATATTTAGGTCAGTTTGAACGGTGGAGACTAGCAACCTGAGGGCAGGAAATACCATATTTAATCCACTTTATCAGTCAATCACCAGAGGCAGGAAAAGGTCGTGAGGGATGTGGGTTAACAGTCACAGCTACATTTCCCAACAGTGACAGTCTTTCACAGGCGCTGTGACGATTCCTTAACTTTATTGGTCAAGCTGTCTTCCAGCGTCTTAACTGTGGAGCCAGTCTTTGCTAAAACCCACAAGTTCACAAGGAAAATACACAGAAGACGTGACCTCAGTGTCCTCTGTGGTAGTACGGCCCGGGTGACTCCGTCCAGTAGATGCCTCAGTGCCCGATAGCTGAACTCCTGCCAGGTTTGTGATGATTCTGACTCTCCAGAATAGTCTAACAATGACCTCGAATTAGCCTGAATGCTCCTAACTGGAGCTGATTCTCAGGCTAGTCCACAAACCTAAAAAAGTGGCAGAGCCTAGCAGACGGATTTGGTCTCTCTGGTGTTGAAACAACCGAATACACTTTGAGCCGTTTAAAAAAATGAGAGAAGCTGTTTTCTACATATCCAGACTTTTTATTTGTAATTCCTGTGCGATGTTGATGATCTGCTTTTATTTTTATTGGCCATTATTTGGTTTCATTTGGCCATTTTAGAAATGTAATCTCTAACCTCCCAACTTCGACATGTGCTTGTTTTATTTCACATCTTAATTATCCCAGTTTATCTAGCAAATTATTTGCCTTAACCATTGATTTTTAGCTTTTCCTTGTTTTTGTAATTCTCTCATTGTAAATGAGGGTCGCCTTTCAATGATCTCTTGAGTATAAGTACAGGTTGAATGAATGAATGAATCTACACTCATTCTGTTGATTTAAGTCATCCTGGGGTGTCAGCAAATACCTGCAATGTTCCCTGTAATATAACATGAAGACTATCATAAATACAGTTGATGCAGGACTTGACACACTCATACACTCTCTCATGGCTGAGCAGTAAAATCAAACACATCAGCAGCTCTCCAACATGCTGATCTGAATGAGACTCAGTCAGTTTATTCTGACTAATGCGGTCAAGTGTTTCCCATGTCTGACATCACGTGAGGAAGGACGACAAATCTGCCGCTGTTGTGTGAAAGCCTCCTAACCCCAGTTTTGGGGATGTTCATGATCAAACGTAAACTGAAGGATTACACGCTCTTCTGTGAGTTGTGGAAACTCTGTGACCTCTTGGTTGGATAAAAAGATTCAAAGCCTTACCGGAAAATGCTCTGAAATGGTTCTGTCAGTTTATATAAATCAGTCAAATTTTGGATTTTTAACTGTAAAACAACTTTTTATCGACTTTTTCTTAGATTTTAAAGATTTTTATCAGGTGTTTAGTTCTCTTTGAATGTTTTTGCGATAATGCATTTTGTTCTGAACACGCTTCCTACACCAAAGAGGCTGTTTCACGTTTATTTTACTGACAGCAGGAAAATATATAATAAGGCATCTTTCAGTAACATCTGAACAAAAACGATCATATCAAGTGCTAAGTTTGAATTATTGATATAATTTGAATGAAAGCTTGACTGGGAGAACGAGATGCTGTAGAGAAGACACATCACACATGTTGGACTTGTTGGGACTATGAAACCCTGGATTGTACAGTCCAGTGGTGTTACAGAGAGACGTTTCTTTTAAACACAAACCGAAGCCAAGCTTTATTTTGGCCTGCCATCGATTACTCAGGAAAATAATTTTGATTAGCTTCAGCTGATGTGACCTAGAGCCTTCAACATTTGTCATTTTAACTAGTGAAAGTGACAGTTGGTGCCGGCTAAGTGCTAAACTGCTAGCTGAGTGTCTTCTACTCTGCTATTTGGTAAGAGAGGAAACAGATGTGTTGCTGTTCTATCTTAGTGAATTCATGTGGTTTGCCAACCTGGGTTTCAGAGCAGAGGTTCGAATCCACCGGGCGCCTATCTGTATTTGCTCCGTACACGTAAGCGTCTGCTCTGATCTGCTCTGAGCAGATCGACACATCATCCGTCAAACGTAGACTTGGCGCGTATTCTCCGTGCAGCAGAGGGTTGATACTCTTCTGAAACAGAGACGTAATGCGCTCGGTGGAAATGCACTCATTGACTAGAATGGCAGCAATCATTTCCGTCATACAGGTTGCAGACGGCCCTGTGGAAATAAGGGGTTAGATCATCACATATCCATAATAATTCAGACAAAAAAGCAAGAAGTTACTTCAATAGTGTGAAATTAGTTGGAGCTTTTTTCTCTATTCTAGAAATATAAAATGATGATATACTGAATACAGTTAATGCAGGACTTGACTCACTCCCTATTTCAAACACATCAGCAGCTCTCCAAAATGCTGATCTGACTCAGTCAGTTTATTCCCAAGTTTTTCCCATGTCTGACATCACATGACGAAGGACGACAAATCCACTGCTGTTTTTTGAAAGCCTCCTAACCCCAGTGTTGGGGATGTTCATGATCATGATCTTTTTTCTCTAGTTATTTGATTATATTGTGCACATTTCACCTTATTGAATATCACTTTCTGCTGTTGCTATAATCAAATTTCCCCATGGGTATCACATTTTATCTTATTTGATCTTAAGTACTTAAGTCACGGCTCTGACTGTCACTTGTAATCCAGAATTCTGTTAGTTAGACATTTACCACCAGCACAGATTTTGGCACCAATATGCCTTAGCCCAAGACAACCTCTGTATAGACTGTAAAGATTTGTACTGTTTTAAGTTTATAAATGCCAAAATGGAGGAATGGGATACATCATGCTCCCAAGATCTGCAGAAACTACAATATTTTGCGTGATAAATAATAAAACAAAAGTGTTTAGTATAAAGCTGGGCTGACATCAAATCCTGCCCCGTCAGCTCAGTTTTCTCTAGCCTTGATTAAATGTTGGCCTCCATCATGCAGTATTTGGACTCCTGTAGTTTCAGTGCCAATATCAGTCATGTACTCCAACCTGCTTACAGTGAATAGTCTAAGTCCTTGAAATATAAATTGCTCCTGGGTACAATTTATACACAGTAAAAGTGTTTATTTAACTTTAGGAACAGTTTACTTTCACGCTACAGTAGCAACGTTAAACAGAACAAATAGAATACTGTCTTACAACACGGTCTCCTCACTTATCACGTAATAAACTTTTTATCAAATTCAAAACAATGGCTGCTGACATGCAAACACAGCGAGTAAGCTGTTCCACTGCCAGAGCTGATTGATCAATGTGGACGAAAACACAAGAAAAACAGTCCCTGCATCTGTTGTCCAGACAGATCTGCAGACAGATGTGAGCGCAGGCACCGCAAGGCTCACTTTTGTGGTGGTGTGTCGAATATCCAAACAACTACTGGACAAACTGCCATGAAATGAACACACGTCAACAGTATGTTCCCTGAGGATGAATCGTGCAACCTTGATTCCAAAAAAACTTGGGACTCTGTGTAAAACGTAAAATATAAACAGAAATCAGTCATCTGCAAACAAACAGGGCTTACTTACAACGGTTTTACGCAGTGTTCCTGAGCCCATGCAGTAACATCTTTCATAGCGCTAGCACTTTTTGTTTACAGCTAATTAACAAATGGTAGCATGCTAACATGCTAAAGTAAGATGGTGAACAGGCATGGTGAACATTACACCTGCTGAACATCAGCATGCTAGCATCCTTAATGTGAGCATGTCAGCCTGTCTCCAGACTACAACCAGTGTGTAAAATACCACTGCAAACATATTAAATCAAGCTCACAACAGTTTATAATGGATCTTCAGACAGCAACAAAATTTCGTACTCGCCAGAAATCCAGCCGATCATCTGATCATAGATTGATCTGGTGTCACGACCCCCCTGAAACACACTGATGACAACCGATCTGGCAGAAATTTTTGGCTAAATTCTCGCCCAGCTGTTGTAAAGGGTGATGTCTGACTTACAGAAACTACGGAATTTACAATTACTATGACATTGCTTTAGTGACAAATGACATTTTATCAGAATTATTATTCATGAGGATTAATTTGCTTTGGCTCCATGCTTCTTCTGCTGCCAGTGCCCACATAACTGTGGGAAGGAAAAGCTAAACCACAGAGGGGCAGCGCTGTTTGCTATGAATGCATCAACAGAAATTCATTGGAAAGCTGGAAATCCCAGCCCGGCCTACCCGGTGGTTGATAAAGTATTTTTCTTCAGGAAGTGCAGACACAATGAGAACTAAGATGGTTTAGAGAAGTATGATTAAAGTCAGTGTCTCTATAGTTTTTATATGGCAGAAATTCCAATGAATCATTTACTATTTGTTCTTGAGTTCCATGTAAAACAAAACCCCTTTGGCCTGATATTTCGTTGTAACGCTACCATCATTTGAAGACTTGTTGTAAGTCTGAATTTCAAATGTGGTGTGGAGCACTTTGGCTGTGAACCTCAGCGTTGCTGCAATCGCAAATGGGCATCTGAAGCAAATAAAAAGCAGAGCTTGCTGAAGTATCAGAATAAAAATCAAGTCAGTTTGACAAATATAAAAGGATTTCCAAGGAATCTGAAGTTGATGTGTCTCAGGGTGCTCACTTACGCCAAACCAAACAGGCACAGTAAACAAACAACACTGTAGTCCTGTTTGGTTTGCTCCTTATCTTTTGCCAAATCCCAAAAAAATTCAGACCTTTGAGAAATGTTTTCAACATCCTGCTCCTCTGTTCCCTCTAATCCGCCACAAGAAGACTCCTTCCTATAGATCACAGCATACATATGACCAGTATAGTATTTCATCGTTTTTGATGACAACATTACTGGACAATAACTTCATCTTTCACCGTTACTTGCAGGTTTTGACTGTAGCGTGACTACGTGATGGTACTCTTGCATGTGGAAGATAACATCAGGATAAGAGCTGTGGCAAAGGAAAGGAGTCTTCTTGTGAGAGTGAAGAGAAGAAGAGGAGGCTGTTGGAAACATTTCTCCAAAAAGGTGTGGCGCTTTCGGGATTTGGCAAAAGATAAGTAGGAATTCAGCAGGACTACAGTGTTGTTTACTGTGCCTGTTTAGTTTGGCGTAAGTGAGCACCCTGAGACACGTCAACTTCAGATTCCTTGGAAATCCTTTTATATTTGTCAAACTGACTTCATTTTTATTCTGATACTTCAGCAAGCTCTGCTTTTCGTTTGTAGTACTTCAGATGCCCATTTGGGATTGTAACAACACTGAGGTTCACAGCCAAAGTGCTCCACACAACAATTAAAAGACCTACAATAAGCCCTCAAATTGTGGTAATTTTACAATGAAATATCAGGCCAAAGGGGTTTTGTTTTACATGTACAAATCAAAAACAAATAGTCAATGATTCATTGGAATTTCTGCCACATAAACAGGACAGAAACACGATCGAAGCCACAGCGACAAAGCCTCGTAAGAAGATGTATTGTTTATGATGTAATGATTCCTCACGTCACACTACTTGTATTTCATTAATTCCAGCTCTACCAAAGCAAAAGCTGATGTCATCGTGTAGAAATCATTTTTCTCCTTTTCCTTTAGGAAGGAAGGAAGCTTTATCTTGTCTCTGCATGAAATAGCGAATTGGTTTTAAAGGAAATGCAAAGATGGCCAGATTACGATATCTGGTAACATAATGAGGAAATGTTAAATCTGACAAGTTGCAAAAATGTTGATGTGTCACATATCAGTAAAACGATCACTGACAATGTATTTCATTTGCTTTACGCCAGAATATTTGATTTTGCAACAATGTGCTAAATAACATTTAACCGAAACAACAATCTTTCCTGTTCTGAATGTGAACCCTGAACTCTAGTGTCAAAATCCTGCATCACGCACCACGTCCATCCCAACCACCTCCTGGTACTTCCCCTGCAGCTAAATGTAGCGCTTTATTCCCTCAGAAAGAGGTTGCATGTGAATATAATTCAGGCAGCGCTCAGCACAAGGTAATAGGGTAAAAAACTATTTAGTCATATGCAAGCATAGGATCTGGGAGACAGGGTTTGGTCCTGGGATTACTATCAGACCGAACGATGCTAAACAAGATACTTGTGCCTAAACAAAATATCACATGCACCAACACCACAGTACAGATAAATACAAAAAAAATCCCAATTCATTCATCAATTTGCATAATGCTGCTTAAAATGATCAATCCACCACCTGCTGCTGTTTGGTCATCAGCTAATAGAGGCTCAGCATCACACCCGTCTGGACTCCGTTCATGTGGGTTTTGAGTGGCACACCTGCAGAGCCTGCTGTACCTGTTGCAACAACCTGCAGTGATGTCACAGTGTACTGACACACCCTGGAGGACACGTCTCCATCACTGCAGCAAGGTTAGCAAACACATTTTCAGCTGATGTGACTCTGACTTTCTAGTGATGTTTAATTTGTTTCTTTTAGTGACTGGAATCTCGACACTGTTGTTCCTTTTTCATATGCTGTCGATTGGACAGCTGTGACTAACATCTGGCCAACACTCGACTTTGGGTTCCCTTGAGTTTTTAAAATACGCAGGAGATCCTCTTGACTCACGTCCAGGAAAAAGCAGTGTTCTTCCCTCCTTTCTCAAGTCCCTGAGCTCCTTTTACACCAAATACCTTTCCTCTGCGTGCAGCAGAGCAGAAAAATCATGTGAAACTTACTACTTTATGCTCAGTTTCAGCTGAGTCTCAAGCGACCACTTGTGATTAGATTTCACTTCTCTTCTCACTTTTGAAATTATCAGCAAGAAAACTGCGGAAATACAAGAGGAATGCAATGCTGAGCTGTGCAGTTTAAAGTCCTCTGAGCGGTCTGATGAAGGCAGACTGTTGTGCAACACATTTACTGCAGTGTTTAGCAGCCGGTCCTTCACTGTGGTCCAGGAGGAATTTGTGGTCACCCTGTGGTCAAATGTAGTACTTTCTTTGTAAACCTCTTCTTATTATTGTTAGCATTATTTAGTCTTTCTTTTCTACTGCTGTGGGTTTATGGGTGTAGTGGTAGGAACTGGTGTTGGGTCTGTATTTGTCTTGCTAATGTGCTGCAACTAAAGGTTTTTGATTTCTGTATTGTAAAAACCAAATCCAGAGATGCTGTCTGTTATGTCCCTGGATGTCGAATGGCTGTGGAAAACTTTAAAGGGGTTGCAGAAGAAGCAGGAGTCTGTGCAAAAAAGTGGCGTAATTCACAAAAATATTACTGAATGAATTCTGCTGTCACCCAGTCTCGCCTTCTCAGCCTCACCTAACTGGACTCTACCACCTCTTCAGGTACGCATAGAAGAGCCAAACAGATGCAAGGCATCAAACAATACACCACAGCAAAACAAGTATTTATCGTAAGATGTCTTAGTTACAGCTGACACCACATTTTACCTGTGGGCACCAACTTGAACAGAATCTCACTTACTGAAGAGCAGTTTCATCCGTCCTCCCACAATTTAACAAGGGCCAGTGCCTCATTGCTGAGCGGATCTAATAACGCACATCTGTTTCCACTCACGCTGATTGAACAGTTGATTTCTACCAACGTCACAGGCAGAGCAACAAAATGAAACATTAGACATGCCGCGGTAGCATTCACCTTTTCAAGAGATCATAACTCTTTCAGACAAAATTAAGATTAAACGTGCTTGACAAGTTTGTGTTCTGTTGAGTCTCTAACCTGACTGATAAATGAACAGATGTGGATTTTGTAGATTTTACAGTGTAGATTTGACTACATTAGATTGTATTGGATTGTTATTGTTGTACTGCAACAATGAAATACAGTTTAGCATCCAACCAGAGGTGCAAGAAGTAGTAAAGTGTATAGAGGTAATAATGAAGAGAAATAAACAGTAAGGGTAAATATGAATATAAAAGGATAGTATAGTATGAAAAAATGTATAGTGCAGCTATAAGTACATAAGACAATAAGACATACAGAATAATCAGCTGGAGGTATGATATGAATACAATGAATACATATGTACAGTATTGACAGTAGTAGATATATGAATACACATGAAGACTTGTATTTAAAGCTGCACTGACATCACCAAACTGAGAACAGGGTTTGAGTAACCAGGAAAAGGTTCAGTATTTAACAGGAAGTAAACATAAAAAGATTGTTAATCAAATGAAAATGTTCTCAGTGTTTTAGCATTTATTGTTTCAAGAAGGTCCTTTCCATTTGCTGGGGACTTTAAGTGCTGATTCATACGTTAGGATGGTTTACAGTCATAGAAATCCTTTATTATGACCTTTTAGGGACATAATGTGACATGTTTCTTTGTGCAGCTTCGTCACACACTGAAATCTACGTACACTTTTATAGCTCCAGCCTGCTGCAGAGACCACAGACGGAGATAATACATTTTAAGTACAATTGCAATAAATGAATTACCTTTCAAGAAAACTATAAACCTCTCTGGAACGTTTTGTACCTCCCTTGACTCACAGTGAACTGAGGCACATTCCAGTCGGCGTTGGAGTTTCCAAGCCTTGGCATCACTTAAGTGCTTTATTGTTTTTAGAGTCTGGGATGAGCAGCAACGGTTTACCTCTCAGGGAGGTGTCGTGTTTTGTCTTTTAAGGTTGGTTGCAGACGGAGACAGACCCTTGCTGCTGCTCCTCACTGTAAACAGAAGTCATACTGTAATGAATGTGCGATGGCTGGAGAGCCTGGAGCAGACTAAGTGCACTGACGTGCCTTGTGTCCAATGCTGTCCATCAGCCGTCTGCTGTTCCTCACAACCATTTACAGTCATCTCTGTTTAGGACAAAGCTGTCTGCTGCACTGTGGACGCAGGGGAAAACGCCAACCACAACAATGCACTGGAGGACATTTTTCCAACCATATATTCATGTGTTTCATCGAATATTCAGCAGCTCTTTAACTGACGATGGATCTGTAACTCACTTTTTTTGGATTTGTACATTTTGATGCTGTTTATTAGCTACAGTCATCACTGGTTTTATTACAGTATGTGGGGTGTGTGTCAACGCTGACACAATCCCGGTTCCCACCCTGACAAACACTGGAATTAATTAAACTACATATGGAACATCAGCCTCACTTTACTGGTAACAGTAATCCCTCTGCTCCTTGTGAAAACTCTGGGGTTTTCACAAGGAGCAGGAAAAATGTGCACAGGAAATTGAAAATTCATTACAGTCCAGTCAGCACTATTGGTTTTTATACAATTAATGATAATATGCAGGAGTTTAAACAAATCAGTTCTGTTATTTATTGAATAATTTTGCAGCTTTAATTCAGTTTTTTGGATCACTGCACAGAATAACAGGTCACAAACGAATTTCACACAGAAGGGCACAAGCTCAGCAGCAGCAGGGGAAATTGGACGCATAGATATGTGCATGTCAACTATTGTGAGTAAATACATCTTAGTTTGAGCTCATAATTCACAAACAACAAATGGAAAAAACATGTCTACTATTAAAGGCACAGAAACAGGATCAACAACATCATGAAGGGACAGCAGAAAAGGAGCATTAAAGGCAAAAATAGATTTTCTCCCTGATCTCTAATGGTGTGTTTGGGTTTCAGCATGTTGTTGCAAACAGAGCATCCTCTTTACTCTTGATGATCCACAGAACACACAGTAAACAGTATTATTCCTCAGGTAGAAAGTTGTTCCAATGGAAAGTGCTCAGAGGAACACTTGTGGGGGAACTTTTGATTTAAAAAAAAATGTTGGTAATTTTACAACGCTGTAACGAAACTCTTAAAAAAATACAGCCCAAACCACCTGTGTGGTTAGATTAATGTTTTCATTTATTTGTCTACTTGTAATTTGGGTGAAATTAGCCTTTAAAGAGCTGAGATCTCAAACATAACAGTGTTATTGGATGAAAAAACCCAGCTACTGCAAGCGTTTTAGCGTCATGGAACCTTTTTTTGTGTTTACTTCACTGGAATGGTTGTGATTTTCTGCGATACAAGCTGCAAACCCTCTGCATCTAAATATGAGTCACGTCCAAACTTGTTGAGAAAAGTCTGCTGAGGCCACTTAACTCTCTGCATGCTCCATCATCGTGTCTGTGCGTTCTCTATTTACTTTCTAGCTGTCAGGTCGACCTCCTGACAGGCTGCCGCAGGAATTACGCAGCGCGGTGGTGACGCCAACGCCGGCAGATGAGACATGGAGCGGAAACTGACAGAAACAAAAACGTGCATTTTCCCGTCCGTCTCAGATGATCCATTCCATCCTCCCCTGTCAGGCTCCTGGGTGGTTCGGTATTTTAGAGACGGCCCGCCTCTCAGCTCACAGCGCACGACCTCGATGGTCAACTGCATCTGGATTACTGGGAAGCAGAGGGGATGAGACTACCAGAGAAATTACCCCTGATGACTCTTTATATGTTGCAAGGGCATGAAAGGGAAATGCATTCTCCAATCCACGACATACCAAAGGACATATCACAACTGAACGCCAGCCTACGGGTATATTCGAACATGGAGAACCCAAACTTTACGCACGGATCCCTCTCTGTTAATGAGACGCCGCAACACTCGCAAGCGACTAGCATCGAGACAAAAATCGCTTTGCCGATTTTTATGTTTGCTGGAGGTGCCATTGGGAATTTAATCGCGATAATCGTTCTTTCGGTATCAAGACAGGAGAGGAAATCTTCAGCTTTCTACACGCTGGTTTGCGGTCTGGCGGTGACGGACCTGCTGGGCACCTGCTTGGCCAGTCCGCTCACAATAGCCAACTACTACGACCAGCACGTGCTGAGGGACCATCACGTCTGTGAGTTTTACTCCTTTTTGTTGCTGTTTTTCGGGTTGACGGGACTGAGCATCATATGCGCGATGGCAGCGGAACGGTACCTGGCTATCTGCTGCCCGTACACCTACCAGCGGTGGGGGGTGGACCGACGCTTTGCGCAGAGGTTCCTGTTCTTCACTTACATCAGTCACATTGTCTTCTGCTGCCTCCCGATGATGGGCATGGCGAGGAGCGAGCTGCAGCCGTCCAGCACCTGGTGCTTCATCGACTGGAGGTCGGACGAGCCCGTGGCCGTCGCGTACTCCGTTCTGTACGGCGTCGTCAGCCTGCTGCTCATCCTGGGCACAATCGTGCTGAACCTGGCGGTGTGCGGAGCGCTGCTTCTGATGCGGCAGAGGACCGTTCAGCGGCCCGTCACCAGAGCCAGCGTCCGGGACAGGTGGAGGGCCCTGTCCTCGGCCGCAGAGACGCAGATGATCGCCGTGCTGGTGATGACCTCCGTGGTGGTTCTGGCCTGTTCAGCCCCGCTAGTGGTGAGTCGGTGTGTGGCCGGAAGAAGTGCAATCATCGGTTTGCATCCAATCCCTTGATTGACTATGAAGAGGTAGAGTATGGATGAGCAGGACAGGAGGAGAAGCTTTAGTTTTTACTTCTCAAGTGAAGTACAAGTAACCCTGTTAAAACTGTGAGTGCAGTGAGGAAATGAAAGCTCACCACTAATAATCAGGGATACTTTTGTATCTGTGGACTCACCTGTCGCCAAAATACTGCAGTGTTACTGTAAACCTTAGTATATGATTAACATAAATAAAGATTGTGATCACTTGCTTCATTAAACCAATATTTCCTTCAGTTCATCAGAAAAGTCTTGCAGCCCATGCAGGAACTGAAAAAAGTTGAGAAAGAAGAAAGATGAGATGACACAAGGATAAAAGGAAAACTTGGACCTAAATAGCTGCTGCAGTCTGCAGGCGGTGTTGCACTATTTTAGGGTTTTTTTTATGAGCTCTTCCTGTTGATATGATACGGGGCTTTATAGCTGACAAAAAAACCAAAGGAGCAACAAGGTCAGCCTGATGGGTTACAAAGTGATGAACAGGATAGGAGGGAAATAAACACATTTCTTCTACACAAAGTCGATCATTTTCTGGCTTTTTTGTAAATGTTAAATGTTAAATGCTTGATAGTTCAACACTAGATAATTAAAATGAAACAATTTGAGATAGACAAATTAACCCTCTGACAAGGGGTCACATGTCAAAATTGTCTTCAGGGATTATAAGTGAAAAAGGCTGTGAACCAGTGATGCTGTAGTTCTTGCTCATTTTTCAAATGTTCCAGAATACACTTGAAGACATCACAGCATTTTAAACTTGTTTACAGCATTAAGATCTGAGCTGTAGTGACTTCTTTTTCTCTTTAAGGTCCGAGTGTTTGTCAACCACTTCATGCTGACATATGACCCCAAAGCTGACCTGGCAGCCATCCGGATAGCCTCTGTTAACCCCATCCTTGACCCCTGGATCTACATCCTCCTCAGGAGGTCTCTCTTTCGTCGGTTACTCAGTTTATCCAGGCGAGGCAGCTCTCGCAGGAGTTCGCCTCCCACGCCACAAAGGAACCTGTTTTATCCTGAACTCACGACGGACAGCCACGTGTTCACCCAGCTGATGTGCAACGCCAACGTCATCACTCAGCTGCCTGCTGTCGTCAAATTCACACCCTATGACACAGAAAGCCTCCGTCAGACCTGAAACAGGCTGCAGATATGTTCGACGTGTGTGGATGATTGCTGCTTTTTTGTGCTGCAGACAGCTCGATGCAGTTCCACAGACATGTTGTCAGTGGACGGAGAGACTGTGGAGCTCACATCTGGACCCGGATCCTCAGAGTTCCTGCAGGACTATGTATTGACTGAAAACAGAGGGCTGCTCTGGTTGCATCCATGTAGACGTCTCCTGCAGCGACACAGGACAGATGAGGAGAAACTGTTTGACTCCGATTTTATTACTAAACTGCAACAATAAGACATGGCCGAGCCTTTATTTATTTTGTGCCTTTCACTGTCACTCAGCCTCACCTCATCCAACCTCACCACCAGCTCCTCCTTTCACCAGATCAATCAGGATCTGGATCAGTGTACAGCTCCTGCAGGTAGATCTATAGTTCCTCATTTCACTTGGAGGCAGTGTTTAATCGACCTGTAGCTCTTTGAAGAGCCACTGTTAAAAGTCATGTTTTCATTCAACAGAAATAGCCTCGTAAGAGTCTGCTTTTAGTAGAAACTCAGTGAGATCCATCACAGGTGTTTTGCTGAGATGTGTTGTGGTGTACAGGTAGATTTGGACCCACATGGGAAGCTTTTCTCAGGAGTTACTTTTTAGACTTTTGAAACACTGACATTATAACACTGACCAGGTGCTACTGATGATGATGTTTGCATTAAAGATGTGAGCTTGAGCCTTGGTGTCCTTTGTCTCGACTGTCTGACTCTTACCGTCCAGGTACGTGCACTTGACTGGAGTATTTCCATTTTATGCACTGCTCTTTAACTTCTACTTGACCACACTAAGAGGGACATTTCAGTCTGCTACATTTATTTTGCAGATTTATTTACTGCTTACTTTTCAAGATAAGATTTTATATATAAAAAACATTTTATATATAAAAAACATGGATGCATTTGCATGCACTCTGGACTTCACATGTACATTACACAAAAAACACAAAAAAGTCTGAAAAAGAAAATAGATTTGTGTTACAGAACTTTTTCCACCGTTTCTCTCCATTAATTATCTATATAATTAAAGGGACGATGACTAAACTCCATCTGCTGGACTGTTTCTCCAGGATGTTCTTCACATGCTGCCTGGACCTTCTGCACATTTCTTTCCCTGATAAGATTCAGGAAAGATGCACTACACTGAAAACATCTTTTGAAAAAAACACTAGAATGACAGAGGGATGCATTATTGACTCAAGATTACTCGGAAACATCACTTGTGAAACAAACGTGATCACATATGGAAGGAATCCTTCACAGCCTTACATATATTTTGACTACTCTGCTCTCATGGAAGCTGAAATTATGCAGCGTTAAATGAGTTTTGGCCACTAGAGGGCAGAAAAACAAAACAAACTGATAAAGCATCAAGCAGTCACATAATCTGATTGTAGTCTGGCTTTCAAGAGCCTGATGAATATAAATGCATTATTTAGAAGGCGGCTTTTAGCTGGCCTTGATCTTTGGAGATGCTTAACTGTGTACACAAACCTCTGTCGCTAAATTCATGTGTGTGAGCTTTGGTTCAGGCTGAAAAACCAATGTTTACTCTGCCCGAAGATATTTGCCTCCACTTGTGCCTCTCATGTCTTGGCAGACTGTTGCAGGAATATTAAGATGTTTTAATTTGAGGTGAAGCAGTTTAAACTGGAACAAACTGGTCTTTGCTTGCTTTGCTCGATGTCACCAGGGACAAAAGAGCAAAATCTGAAGCTGATGTTTGCTGAAACTGAAGCTTTCAGGTACCAAATTTAACATTCATTCTCCTTAAATTACACACAACATATGATGCTAATGCAATATGCAAAATTATTACTTTGTTAGAAAAAATATTTTCTGCATTAAGATTAATAAAAAGCCTGTATATATAATCTGCCTGCTGCTTAACTTCTACATTAATACAAGCAAAGGCATTCAACATGTACATGTACAGTATTCCATAATGCATTTATTCCCCCCCCAACATTTAAAAATAGCATTTACTAAACATAAGCAGACAAGACTGTGCATAGCTGCACCTCTGTACAACATTTTTGTACCTTGACACCATAAATAAAAATCTATAAACATCGGTTAAGTAAAAATTCTGTCTCGAGATCCATTGAGGACGCACAAAAATAATAATTATACAAGTTTTACAAAGTAACCCCCCACCCCGATTCATTTACATTTACATCCCAGTTAAAAGCTTTACAGGAGAGAGAGCCACCATCCAAATCAACGGTTCTCCCAGTTCGCTCACTGTACACACACAAACAGCCAGCCGGACACTGAGAAACGACATCATAAGGAAATTCCTACACCGTACCACGTGTGTGTTTACATCATCCACCTGCAAACGGGGCTTCATCCTGTGGTGCATCAGCATTAAAAAGGTTACATATACTCTGCTTTTGGCAACATGAGGAGGGACGTGAAGAAAACCATGAAGGACATAAAAACAGCAGCTGCAGCAGTGGACAGTGATTTTAAACAAAAGGGTCAAATGTGACTTGCACTCTTCTTCCTTTCTCCCAATGCATTGTGGTCAAAATGCATCCACATGTTGACTGTTGCCGTGCATGTGAACTACGAAAGGAGACGATGTGTCATTCCCACCTTGAATAGTTTCAGTAATGTCTGCCGGTGATTCCTCAGTAGCTGATGTCTCACACTCACCCCTGAATTTTTTTTTTTTCTCATAAAGCATCCATCTAATCATCTGGGGGTGCACCATGTGTCACATTTGACCTGATTTATTTTACTAATCTGATATGTAGATGAAGTGTGTGTTTTATTTAGCCATGAAAGGCTATCTTTGTTCAAATAAATCAATTACCAGCTAATCAGGATTTGAAAGCATTTGTGATGATTTGTTTTTTACACGAGGAAACAGTGTGGCATTCAGCTCTGAGTTATCAAGGAGCAAGAACAAAGCTGTTGTGTAAATATTTATGATTCTGGGTTGAAGTTACCTGTGTGCATCTCTGCTACTGATTGATGCTCAGTCTTTAGCAATATATCTGGACAGGTGGTGACAAAGCAGTATTTTCAGACATCTGCATCTTCATACAAAAGTGGTAGAGACTAGGAAGATGTCTGAGAAATAATATCTATCTATACAGGTTTCTGGCCATGTGACCAGTAATATCCACTCCTTAAGCTTTGTTCTGGTGTCCATTCCTTACACATATGTGGTGCTTCAGTTGTTAAATGCTCCACTTTGTTGTCCAGCCACTCGGTACATCCGCCTGCTTGTTGGTGGTGCTGGGAAGGAGCACATGTGGGCTCCATCACTGGTGCTTTAAACAGCTGCTTGCAGGAGTTGATGAGAGCCGTGGCATTTGACTATACAGGATATGTGTGGCTGTAAAACCAATCAGTGTGCCGCACAGCTGCAGAGAGTGTTAATTCTCTGTTGTCTGGGCATCGTGTGCAACACTTTCATATTGCACAGTGATTTCATTCAGTGGTGATACAGGAAACATTGGTAATGTTTTGACACCACATTAATGCTTCCTTTGGGCTGACACCGCCTCAGAGGTTTTGATTCAACTCCATGCAGGTGTTTGTGGTGTTTCAGTGGACCGAGTTATATCTTCTGCATTAGCGTTTCGATTTAACGCAGTCTAACACCACAAAGTCCAAACAAATACGGCCGCAGTCTTAACAAAACATTTGAAAAGGGATGATATTATTCCAGGGCTGCTGAAATTCACTATATTACAACAAACAGTGTTTTCTGGTCAATCAGTGCAAAACAACTAACTTTATGCAACTTTATGCCTTTTTTTTTTATTTGTTATCTACCAAAGTGGTGGTGATTTCTCTCCCTGTTGGAGAAAAGTAGCTTTGGGTTCCCAAATCTCTACAAACTATGTCAGCTACAAACTATCAGCAGTAAGAGCCAGTTTGCTCTATAATTCAAAAAAGATAACAGACAATTATTGGCAATAGTTTGTCTCTGGGAAGCCAAAGTGCAATGAGCCCACAGAGCTTTTTGAGGTTTTTTTCCAGACTAAACAATGTGACAGTGTTTAAAATTTGTCAAAGGAGGCAAACATAGTACATTAAAAAAAAGCCGTATTATTAGAATATAGCTAAACTATCCCCTAACCCACGTATACCAGGGACTACAGCTGAGAAAACAAGCTCACAGGTTACAACTGGCACTTCTACAAAAAGTCAATTAATGTGTCCCTACAAAAATAAATGAGCAGAAACACAATGTTGATTTCAGATGCAGAAACGTCTGAATTACAGAAAGAAAGAACATAAAGTCTTTATATTGCCGCAGTGAGACGCTCATTGTGCATCAGAGATAACACTAGCTATCTCCAAAGAGAAAAGCAAGATGTTGCTGAAATTAAATAGTTCAAGCAGTAAAAAAGGTTTTCCTTATTAAATGATTATTACCGACAACAGGTTGACAATTTTTCAACCACATTTTGTACAAGTCAGTCCAGTGACCGTCTGACACCAATAATTCCTAAATGCTTTCACTTGAACACCAGAGCTATACAGTCACTTGACCGACCGCTACCATGTGCAAAACACATTGTGTTCTTACATGACGTGCAAACTCAAACCGGGACCCTGTTTAAAAACCATCATCATGACAGAGCAGCTTTGGTTCAGGCTGAAAAAAAAAACGCCTGACAGGAGAAAATCGTACGCCGCCTGAGAAGCTTTGCAGATCAATAAATAGCAATAATCAATACAATTGAAACCGATGCACTGTTTTAAATTGATTACTCAGCTCCAAAGTATGACAGCAAAACAATGGATTTTAACATCTCGATTGCATTTTAAATGGTTTGAGTCCCCAAGAAAGATGAAACATGAGCATCCTCACAGTCTGCAGAATGAGCGGATGATTTGTTTTGGTTGATCTAATTTACCAAAATCTAATTTATTCATCTAATTTATTAATGTTCCATGTTAACAAATGGTGGATCTTTCTACCTGTGGGAGGTCATTGACTGTCCTGGGTCACAGAACTGGTCTCACTCTTCGTTTCATGAAAGTTTGTCTTGGTTCTCTGATGGTGGCAGTTAAAAACACTTGCTGACAACAAGTATGAGTGAAATTTTACTGAACTGTGTGTGGAGCAAGTTTGTGAGCACCAGATTCTTGCAGACACAATGAGTGGATTTTTTTTCCTTTTTTCTTCATCAGGCATGTGTAGTTTTGAACCATGTTCGAAAGCGAATGCAGTCCTATTCATACTGTATCTACAACAGTATCTCTAGTATATACACTGAAACCAGACTATTAGCCATGCTAGCAGCTCAGTGAGGCTGTACTCAGACACAGCAGCACTTTCAACTAAATGCTGCTGTTACCTCGCTGACATGCTCACAATGATGATGCAACCATGCTGATGTTTATCAGGTACGCTGTTCACTGTGTTAGCATAGCATGCTAGTATGCTAACATTAATCAGAAAGATTAATTAACACCAAGTAAAGCTGAAGCTGATGGCAGGAATTTAGTAATAAACCACAGCATTGGCCACAAAAAAATTTAATCTGATGTTGTTGCTAGATGCAAAGTCAGAGGATCATCAAAGTGATTATAGTGTACCATGACAGAGAGATGAATGTCTGTACCAAATTTCATGACAATCTATCCAAAAGCTAATGCAGTAGTCATGGTCCTCTGGGGACTGTGAATTTCTGGTGGTAGGCCGACAAACATTTTGCACTTCTAGAATGGTAAAAAATGCCTGATCAAATTGTTAAACCATCAGACCAGAACTACAAAAACACTGATTTCCCAACTATTCTTTCAGTGACCGTTGCCTAAAATCCTCCACAGTCACAAACAAATCCACCTGCCTCAAGCTTTCAAACAGCGGTAGATGTTTTTTGTTTCACGGAGAGCAACGATTCAAAGCGGTTGTTTCTCCTCACGTCATTACAGGTGCCTCATGAAGAAAAATGGCAAATACAAAATCCTCAAACCAAAATGTTAAAGGACCAGTGTGTTGAAGTTAGGGGGGATCTATGGAGTATACAGCGGCATCAAAAGTTTGGGCGCCCCTGGTCAAAATTTCCATTATTGTGAATAGTTATATGAGTGGACGATGAACTGATCTCCAAACGGCATAAAGTTAAATGTGAAACATCTTTTCCAGCATTTTAAGCAAGATTAGTATGTAATTTTTGATTTACATAATTTTAGAGGGAAAAAAGGAAAGGAACACCATGCAAACGTTTGGGCACCCCCAAGAGATTTGGACTTTTACTTAGGTCTTAGACCAGCTTGTAGGCTTGATCACAACCATTGTGTGGAAAGGCCATGTGATGCAAATCTCAAAGCTTTATAAATCCTCAAACCTTGTCCCAACAATCAGCGGCCATGGGCTCGTTGAAGCAGCTGCCTAACAACCTGAAAATTAAAACTGATGCCCATAAAGCAGGGGAAGGCTATAAGAAGACAACAACACGTCTTTTACCTCGGGTGCGCAAACTTTTGGATGCCACTGTGATACTCAGAATTGTTTTCCTCAAACTATGAACCGTGTTTTTATTACCTTAGAATTTCTTTATATCTAGCCACTAAATCCTACGCACTGGACCTTTAAGGCCTTCCACTGAGCTTTGCTTGTTACAAAATATAACATGACAGACTCTTGGTGGTGCAAGTCCCGCTAAATAATTACAGCTGACAACTCTGAAAGTGAACAAAACACCCCAAAATAAGTCATGGTTGGTTGTGAAAACAAAAACTCAAGACATTTCCAGACAGTAAGGCGCAAACCATTTAACAACTACTTTTACGTGGCCACCTGCTGTGGCACATTTCTGAGTCTGGATAGCACGCCTGAATCCGTCACCAAAATGTCAGAAAACAAGTGATCTAAGTTTTGTTTTCTCTCAACCGTCACATACAGTTGGTACCAAAGTAATAAATAAACGACATACAGCGAAGCTGTGAGAAAGTGAAGTTTAGACAGGGAGGAGCGTGGGAGACGTCACGTCACTGTCCCATCATGACCGACTCGACTCATTCTTCTTCATCCAGAACAAACAGCACTTGCCTTCAGTCTGAAGTATGGGGCTGTGAAGACCCACTGCTGGGAGGGCTGCTACACACAGTAATGTCTATGACAGCGACCCAGAGCGAGGACAGACTCCTCCTTACACCACATACTGGTGGTTGCTGTTGTAGTTTGTCGTGTAGGTCTGCCGGCTGTACTGGAAGTGGTCGGTCAGCACGTTGTTCCAGCTGTGCTGCTGCTCTGAGCCGTGGGAGAAAGGCACTGACCCGTTGGCCTGGATCCTCTCCAGCGCCGGGTTGTCAAAGGACATCAGGTCCTCCTTGGTGCTGGGCAGCAGCTTCTTCTCCTTGTTAGCATCGTACTTGGCCTGTTGGCAGAGGAGAGGGGGCAGATGGATTTTAAATGACTGGGTGTCTTGGTAGTTGGTTCCCTGACACCGCACTGTTACTGCCCACTGATCCTAAATAGTTTGGGTGGGTCAAATCTTTCCCCCGCAGGATAAATGAAGTGTAACTTAACTTTACTATTTACATTAAAGTCAATGGCAAACAGCCACACGTTGGATGTCACAGATATGGAAAGCTGCTTTTAGGCAGAGTGCCAAGCAGTTTACATGCTAGGAAAGAACAACAGTAAATGGAGCAAAGGGCTGACAGAGCATATACAGACTATATATAGAGCACAACGTGGCAACTGGTTGCTATGGAAAATGATGCATTATGCTGCAAAACAGTTATCTTAATTTATTACCACAAAATAAGGCCAAGGTGGAACTTTTCCTACAGAACTGTAAACTGTAGGATAACTGTAGGTGTTTGCTGTAAATTAGACTGATATTATCTGCTGATATTAGCTTATCACATGTACATCAGCACTTGTGTAGAGTATGTATATTTTAAAGGAACAACATAAGACACATTTTTCTTTTCCCTTTAACCTAGTTTCGCTGACTCCCTCCCTCTATCTAAATTCATGCTTTGTCCCCTGATTTGCTTCTCGTCCTTCCTTTTTTCTTCCCCTGCTCCCTCCCACTGGTCAGAATGACTCACCTTGTTGTAAAGGAAGACACCGACTATGGCTGTCATCATACCCATGACGTTTGTGAGAGTGACGGGGTTGCGCAGCATTAGC
This sequence comes from Chelmon rostratus, assembly GCF_017976325.1. Lineage (NCBI taxonomy): Eukaryota > Metazoa > Chordata > Actinopteri > Chaetodontiformes > Chaetodontidae > Chelmon > Chelmon rostratus. Next base: position 13,004,274 of record NC_055661.1, read on the forward strand.
AGTGAGATGCTAATGACCATGATCCTCTTGGTGGCGTTGGCGACGGCGTAGCTGAGCGGGCTGACGAGGTTGAGCACGCTGAAGGCGATGACATTCTGAGCAAAGTTGCAGAAGCCGCTGATGAGCAGGAGGACAAAGGTACCCGACCAGCTTGTGATGTCCGACTGTGAGGAAAACAGTATGGCTGGTTTACGTTCAGGGACATAGAAAAGCCAGATGCTGCTGAACCGTGACATGTGCACCACCTGTTGTGGTGTTTGGTAAACTCTGTTAAATTGCTGTTACAGCTACTGACCAGGTCTCCATTAACCAGAAACACAGAGAGGTCCACGAGAACCCAAGTGGGCAGCATGAAGATCACAGCATTAAATCCCAGGGTGTTGAGCAGCCTCAAGTGGTGGATCCTTGTGTCTCGCAACACCTTTAAAAAAATATATCAATTAAAAAAGGTCGCATAAAAGTAAGAGCCACAACTGCACTGCCTGAGAAGATAGTGGTGTAGAGTCTTCAGTCTTTCTGTTGTCCACGACACACTTACTGAACATGAGATCAAATCCAAAAAAGAGCAAGTTTTAAATGACATCACAGAACCTGATTCCTTGGCCAGTAAAGACCTGCACAGTCCACCCTACCTGTCCCTTTAAACCAGGACAATCCATCCCTGTAAACCTAAAAAAAGTCAGATTGGTGCAAGCACAGTTCTAAACCTAATTTTTCTAATATTTCCAACCTTGACGATTGTGTTCAAAACCCGATCACTTTGCTGTAGACCTGTAACGGCTGCCGAAGTCAGGCTTGTACCAAATGACAATGGAGAAAATCTGAAATTGTGGGCATGATTTGTATTCAGTGAGCGACACAGATTTTTTGTTGCAATTTAAACAGAATAAGGAGGATTTGTGTGTCAGTTAAATGCAGTGACCATCTTGTGCATTCACCACCTAAATTCAACATTCAGAGGTCAGATTCTCCCTTCTGTTCTTTGTTAGCACTCTTACAATTAGCTTGGAGCAAAACTTTTGAAAACTTTAAAAGGTATCTAAAATTGGACAAACTGACCTTATTAACAGCCAAGTCCCATATTCCAATCACCCACTGCCTGAAACTATACTGTGACATCAAACATGCTGACTAGCATTCTGCTCATGTCTTCCAAATGTCTTGTCGATCTTGTAAATCAGGACTGTGCACTGGGATAACACTCAAATGAATGTAGTAACACAAAGATTGTAGAGAAATCACCCAATCTAAATCTGCATCACAGAAAATGCCACTGAAAAATAAAGCAGGTGAGGCTAATACATGCAATCTAAACCAAAATAAATATGGTTACAATAATTTTGTATTTGTAAACACAAACACAATAATTAATCATGACAGAGTCAACCAGGTACACAAGATCAAAGTTGATAGAAAAAAAGGAAACATCCTTTGAAGCCCGCTTTTGTTCTTACAGTGGGTGAAAAACTCCACAAACCAGAATGTAAGGTTGAGGCATTTCACACCAAACCTAGGAGCAACATTTTTCAGCAACCTCCTTCTACCACCCTCCTGGTGCAGGGATCATGTGACACATACCAGCGTTCGAACAAGTTACCTTTTTGGAGAAGATGTTCTGCAGAGAGAAGCAGAGCGTGGCAGCCAGAGCGCTGATTAGTCCTGAAACATCAAAGGACAGCTCAGTCACTGTGGCCAGCAGCACTCCGCCAATGATGGGGATGAGCGATACATACACCTACAACAAGGACCACACAGAGACGGGAGGCAGAGTCAGCAGAAGACAACACAGACAGTTTGTAGTTTAAATCCAGTACATGAAAGCCTCGAAACTTAATGAGATGGATTTGAATATAACGGCCATTTTCTCAGTTCTTTAACATTTTATAGACCAAACAATTAAAAAAAAGTAATCTGCATATGAATCAATTCCCTCCCAGAAAGTCAGAACATGAGTGGCCTGGTACTACCTAATATTTGTTTTGTAATATCTCACCAACAAAAATCACAAAAAAAAACAGCTATGCTGTGCTGTAATGTCAACAAATCATTATCACATCAACTTTGATAGGCTAATAGAATAATACAGGGTGCAGTGTTTTTTCAGGCTCGTATAATTCACTTTTTACACAGACAATGGAAAAAGATACCTCCAACACTACTCTGAGCCTTACATCCAAAGCACAGCCACATTCTTCTGACGAAAAGTGGAAACCCAGATGAAATAGCTTTACAAAGACTCTGCATTAAACTTAGAAAAGCTGGACAAAGTAGAGCAGGAACACTCAAAATCTATCCAAACACATGTCAGGGGGATGAGACGACACCTGCGAGCACGACTTTAGAGGCTGCAGCTGGACATACCAACCCTTCTGTCCTGGACCACACACTTGGGGACATCACCTCATGGGTTGAAACTACCATAACATCTACAACAAGATTTATTTGCATGTTGAAAATATCAGCTCATGAGAAATGACAAGAGACCTGCAGTTGTTATGAAACCAACTTGTGCACACACTCACCCAACCACACAGAGTGAAACTGAGACAACACTGCACTGAGAACTCGTTGGCCAATTCCACCACTTTACAGCCATCAAACAATCCACATGCTCACTGTTTTATTGTCCAAGTATGTGTCTCAAGCAAGCAGAATAACACAGAAATGTTGAGCAAAGCTTATCAACAGGAATGAGGAACTGAGTCGCAAAAGAACAAAAGAACAGGCTGTAAAAGAAAGGAAAAAAACAGGTTTGGAGCTTGTTCTAGCCCAGGGGTCGGCAACCTTTACCACTCAAAGAGCCATTTGCGCACAGTGTCTGCACATCAGGTCTTTACACAGGTTCGTAAACTGTCATCTGTGACTCGTGCACGATGTTTGTTTTAAAAACAAACGAACTAAAATATAATACATTTTAATTAACGACTCATTAATTATTTTCAAAAGCCACAAGGAGCCGCATCAGAGGGATGAAAGAGCCACGGGTTGCCGACCACTGTTCTGGCCAAACATTGGTCTCAATGCAGGCAGAAAAGGAAAAAACTGTATATTGTGCCTTTAAAGGCAGCTCTTGTAATTTACTGGTTGATGATTAAACATTCTCAACAGGATGCACTACAAGGAAGCAGAGCAGCTCTGGGGAACAACTTGTTCAACACAATCAGGATGAAAAACGAACAAAAGTATCTCTTGCTAACACACTGAACATGCTGATACATCCAAATAAGTGCCCTTTATACTTGTGCTTTTTATACAAGTACAGTCTAGTAACGCGGCTGGTTAAGAGAGGCCTCATCTATTTTGGCAGAGGCCTAGATTTCTGTCCCATTTTTCAGGTGTTCTGACCTTTTTGGAGAATTCATCTCGAAGGCTTTCTGCACTCAAAAGAAAAAGTTGCAGACTACAAAGATGCATTTAAGGAGGGAACAATTTTGTCATATGTACTTGTAATATCTATACTCAGTGTCTACATTGTTAGGCACACCTGTACAGTCTTATGCAATCCAATACAACTGTTCTGCTGTGTTTCTGAAATTCTTCCCCTCGGGTATGGAAATGGGGAAGATAAAAGATCAGAAACACCTTTCAATACAATGTAGTCCAGTAGAACTCCACCTTTAAGTACGACCTCAGTTATAAACATATTGAATGTTACAGATTACTGACAATGTCAACACTATGAGCTAGAGATAGATATTAAGGCAGGGCTGTTGTATTGGGCTGCATTCCATTGTACAGGTGTACCTAATAAAGTGGCCATCGCATATTTTGCAGTCTGTTTGTCATATTTGAACATGAGTCAAGTGGAAACATTTAACTGAATTATATTATATTGAGTGCTTAGTCAGCCTAACCGCTGCTCCAATGGGTTTCATCCAACTCAAGGTCTCTCAGCAGAGTACAGTGAGCCTGCTGCTCCTCAAACAGGATTTCTACACACACACACAGTAACACGTCACCGTCACCAACACCGACACCGACACTCCCTGTCTCTGAATACTGGACTGTCGACTCTAAAGTAAACATGACGAGCTGATGCTAGAGTCAGAAGTCTCCTTATTCACATTTGGCAAACATTGGCTGTCAAGTGTTCCACCCTCAGGTTGGATATTTTAAACTGTATTACACAGATCGAAAGTTGTCAACTTTGCCGCAATAAAGCTTTTTGGCCCCTGATCCTGAATCTTTATTGCTATGTCGAGACAGACACTGAAGTTCTTTTTTCCAACGGAGATCTGATTTAATTTTATAGATCTGAATTTCTTTTTATAATATGGCTGTACTTGCACACTGCTAAGGCAGACCGACATTATGTGTATTAAAGCCAATGTGGTTTAACAGTTTGACAGGTGAATACAGTAGCTGTGTATGAAGACAATACAGCCATCAGTCATCATTATCATAGTTTCCCTTTAATGTTTCCTATAATACAGTATTTTGTGTAGTGCTTTATGATATAGATCTATGGAAGGAAGAGCTCATTTAGACTAATTCTAGAGCAGAAAACGCTCATTAATCAGTCAATTGACATATATAATAGATACATGAAATACATAAATAGTCCTTAAATCATCCTTCAGTCATGTTTTCAGAAAAAACATTTTACAATAGTAAAGATGGTGTGCTTGTTAACAGAATATTTTTGGAATTTTGGAGTAACTGCCCAACTACACAAGACATGCGAAGTGAACTGACATAACACTCGCAGTGAGATACACTGGATGATATAATCAATTATCAATTACAATAATCAACATTAATAAAGGGTGATCTGTTCTCAAAAACCACCTCTGAGGCAGAAAAAGGGGGATGATGCTTCCTTTAGTTGATATAACTTTGCTCCCTGGTCTGGAAATATTCAACCACCTGTGTGAAGCCTTTCCACCACCTGCTACCCTGCAATCCAAAACACCTTGCATGAAAGAAAACAGCCTTTCAAAGACTAGCATAAACACAAAGGCAGTTAGAACAGTTAATACGGAAAGTAGTGAGTGTATTTGGGGATATAACAAGTCAATGTAGCCGGCTGGTGGAAATAAAAAGTGTGCTTCCCTAACTGCCACCCTCCCACAGATGATCTGATCAACTTCAGGGACAAAAGCCCCTGCAGATGGCCGTAATATTAGAAGCAGTACAGAAGCAGTACGGTGACACATCACCACCACTGAGTGTCAAAGAAACAGGCTGAAACAGAGTGGGCCTTGTGTCTTGTTTGCTGTGTCGAACCCACTCACCTTCGTGGTTTGCTTCTCCCTCATGATAATTCTTGATAACAGCACAACCCATATTGGCATTGTGGCTTTGACTGTAATAGAAAAAAAGATAGAAAAGGTACAATATCAGCTTAGAAAGGAAACAGTCAAGTTTGTTTCTGTGACAAACATGCAATGACATTCAACTGGAGCAGTTAGAGCCCAAAACTGATAAGGTCTGGGTTATAAAATGAGCAGCAAAGCTTATTTGTAACACTCCTATCAGAGTCAGGCCCATGCCTCTGTCAAACACTTCACGTATGTCACTCAGATATTCACGTCTCTACTGCATTCAATCACCAACTGACATAATAGTAGATTTATCCTGGCGTGTCAGTAACAATGACACTTTCACCCAAGAGAGGCAGCACCCTTATCATTTAAGAAAGGTACTAAAGTTATCAGTACATGTTTTCAAACTTTAAATTGTCAAAACTAGATTCAGCACTGTTGAAAACTGCCATTCACAAGGACAGAAGCTCATTTTTAAAGCAGAGGAAGGACTTTCAAACTTAAGATTTGATTGACATGGCAGTTGGGACTCTAAAATTGGCTCCAAAGACCATCAAGGTTCTTTGAAACAGTTTAGAGAAGGTCAAAACAACTAAAGAATGGTTTTACGTTTGAAGGTTTGAAGTGAAGGCAAACCATTCAAAGTTAGGACTTTATTGATTTACTGATTTACTAGACACGGTTGCCTGTTCAGTAGGTACAGCAAGCTAAAACTAATGCAGTACATATGATGGGTATAATGCTTTTATTTTAGAGAGCTCTTGGTTAAATGTAATGATTATTTTGAAGGCTGCAACTCCATTGCATTACACTGAGAGGTCTCTAATATTTTGTCCACCCCATGTACGTCAGTACATTAAGTAATTGATATGAGAAACACCTATCACTATAATGCAATAGAGGTTGACGGTAAAACAAACTGCAGCCTCCCAAATGTTTGAACACTACAACTGTGATGAAGGAAGGAGTTGTTGTAGGACTGATGTGTTAACCTGCCAACTGAGTAGAAACTTTCACTGCACAAGTGAACTACCTCTGTGTGGCTAAACAAGTACTGACAGAAACTGATGAAATTTATTAATGTAACATGGAAACCGTCAGACACGAATGGTTAGGGTTTTTTCAAATGACAGCAATGGCCATCGAATTGGGTGCAGTGAGTAGAGTAGAGGAGGTCTGAACATGATAAGAACTGTTTCATTTCAAGCGTACTTACTTGATTTGTGGTTAAAACAGACTATATATTTCATTTACTCTATAAGAGGTGAATTGATTCAACCTTAATTTTGGAGGCTGTAAGTTGTGCTGCTGAGTAAGTGCACTGAATCATACCTGAGAGGTGCTTCTTTTGTTTAGGTATACCCTTATTGTTATAAACAGAGTGGACAAAATGCTAGAGGCATAGCATATGAACATATACAAAAACACATAAACAAAGCTGCAGCCTCCAGAAAGACCATAAAGTCGAATGTACACTCTCTAAACATGTTCAACAAAAACTGAACATTATAACTTCCGTAAAAGATAAAGATAGCTTTAGCCACACACCGTACGCTTTTAGCTATGTGTACCTAATAAAGTGGCAACTGAGTAGCTTTCAAAGGCTGCGGCTGATACAAGACAGGCAGACAGTTGGCGTTACTGAATACCGCAGCAGGTAACCTAATGAAATTTCACACCGGGTTTCGGGGGGGAAACTCAGTAACATGAGGAGCTGTGATTTGGTCTTCGTCTGGCAGTCTGAGATCAAAGTTAGACAAGCACACTGCAATACAGAGCAGGTTCAGTAATGGACCCTCCCCCCTGACGTAGTATATCAGCGCTAATTAAGTTGGCTAGCTAGCTAACAGCTGCCTGTTCGTTATTTTTAAAGGGAGTCTAAAGCTGGGAAATTTATAGTTAGAAACCCCACGGTAAGTTAATTCATCTCACAAAAGCCTGTTTGTCCCCGACCTGTTGGGCACCACACTGAACTGGGGCCCACAAGCTACTTAAATGTCTGTGTCGCCGAGTTGCCTAGCGTTAGCCACGAAGCTAACATCAGCTGACGGAACAGACCACGGTACAGACACATCATCAAGTTGCCCTGGCTGACACGCACCAGGTGGCCTCGCATTATTACCCAAATTAACTCGAATCCTCTGTACTCACCAGTGTGCGCATATGAAACGGGTACTTTCCATATGCTGAAGTGAGCCGACACAGATGCAAAGTATTTTCCGAAAGCTAAAGGCAGGATGTACCACCGGTAGTACCTGCTCGGCAGTTCTGTTTTGGGGACTCCCCATGCCCGCAACAACGGCGGGAGGAAGACGACGATAGAAATAATGTGAAACAGAGAAACTGTGACCGGGTACGGGAATCCATTGAGGATGATTTTGTTGACGATGTTGCCCCCCGAGCTGACCGTGTACCAGCAAACACACAGTAAAATTATCCGGATCCCTTCCCTGACCGGGGGCCGGCCAGCTGCAGCCATCTTCCAGCACGGAGTGGCGACTCACCCGGCGGTGTGTGTGAGTCTGACTGCGACGGGGGGAAGCAGCGCTGCCTAATCGTCAGACTACCAGTAATGAAGGAAGCGCTTAACTTCCGGTAAGCGGTTTCAAAATAAGAGCCATAAGAGCCAGGGACAAGCCTTTATAAAATGGAACTGTTGTGAGCTGCGTTTAAAATGGTAGATTTTGGAGTGTGAATCATAAACTGTGAAATCTACAATTTTAAATAGTAATTGAAGTAAGTTAATAAAAACGTGGTTCACCACAGTAAGAAGTGCATAAAAAGATAAGTTCTTTTTGAAGTCCCATTCATTGAACATGACAATCCCCTATTACACGGAGACCCAAAGTGTTAAAAATGAAACTAATAAAAACACTAACAAAATGGAAAAAATAGGAAAAGTTTATAACCATGAAACTGTGGAATAACCCAATACATTTTCAATAGTGTATACAATTAATTGCTAGTTTATGTCATTTCAGCAGTTTGTTTCAAAATGTCATTTTTTTCCAAATCAGCGTTAATTTCACACCTTTTTTCTATTCTAACCGTTTTATTTTCATAATACCAATCAAAACAAACAGGGAGAACGAGTAAGTGATGGCTGGATCCTTAGTAGGAATAAGATAAAATGGACACTGAACACTTTGTGTCTTCATACTCATGCCCTGACCTTGAAACATTACTCATGAAATTGTTATACTCCATGCAGGAAAACCTTTAAAGATTGCATTTAGGACTGCGACTAACTATGTTTTTCTTGTAAGTTAAATGTTTGGTCTATAAAGACCATAAAATAGTACAGCCTTGATTCCAAAAAAGTTGGAATGCTGTGTAAAACATAAAGTCTTCCAAAGTTTTTAAATTTTCAAGAGCCCACACAGTAAAATACCTCATACAATCACATGTTCACAAAGTAATGAACCTCGTTCCTTCCTCGCTTGTGAACAACTGAGGACAACTTTCCAGGATGCTTCTTTCATACCCAATCATGATACTATCACCTGTTACCAAGGAACCTGTTTACCTGTGGAATGTTTTCCAGCCCCACTTTCCCAGTCTTTGGTTCTCCCTGTCCCAACTTCTTTAATTATTAAAGTTGCCAATTATTTTCCGTTGAACTACTTAATCAAATAATCTCCAACTGCATTTACAGAGTAGCAACTGCATCAAAGAGTGTTCATTTTTCTCATTAGCATGAGAATGTTGTAGCAGCACAGATCCTGCACTATGGGATTCCACTTGTCAGTTTGATAAATAGGAGTGATGGCGAAGAGCCAGTAATAAACACTTAAAGAGAAGACAAACACAATTCCTTCAAGTTTTTTTTTATTAACACATATCAACATGTCCCTTAAAGGACAAAGTAGCAAATATGTTCTCTTCTGCATTCAACTGAACACAAAAGGCTAGTTTCTGTACATTCACTAAGGCTCTGTCTTTAGGGAAAACAGAGGTTTCCATAAGGCAAACAATATCTAAAGGAATGATATTAAGTACTTTATCCAGCATGTCAATTTAAATCTCAGTTCCTTCCAACAGTACAAAGATGCAAGCTAGTAGCGTAATCTGCTCTGCCAATTCAATTCATATTTTACAACCTAAATACACAGTAAAGGGAAAAGGCAAGTATAAAATAAAATTGGTTCACATTATCAAAATGTGTCATTTCAGAGAGTTTTCCTGTATAAGATAGATCAGTGTACCAACAGGAAAAGCTTAGAAAGTCTCTGCCGCAACACTTAACCGATTCTGAATAAAGACATCTAACAAAAGATGATTTAGTGTAGTCTGAACATGTATATAAAGCTTAAAACGAATATGTAAATGTAAATAAATATCATACATGACAGCCACATTTCTTTATCGGCATGTATTGTTCTAGCCCAACACAAGCCTTTCTTTCTCTCACCTCAAACTGCAAAGTCACATCCGGCAGTTTCATGTCACTTTATTGAACAGCATTCAACCCTCACAACACAAGAAGAATATTCAAAAGTTTCCAAACTGATCTGTCGGTTATTCTTTCTGATAAAAGTCGCTGCATGAGACAGCTGTGCAATGGTGGAACAGCGGTTTGAAAGGTGCAATGATAAAGGTTTTTCCACAGCACGAACAGTTGACAGTTGTTAATACCGAGAATAAACTTAGATACTTAAAGACAGCATTCACTTCAGGCGTAACAGCTACACAGGCTTGTTCAAGATGCATGAGCAAAGTGCCAACAAAAACAGCATTGGGAGATGTATCTGTTGGATGTCTGCTCCAATTATATAGCTTACTACTGAAATGTAATTAAGTTAATTGAGTCACAGGTCTTTTAGACATAAAATTGGGCAAAACTTTAAATGGAAAAATACTACACTGTGGACTTAATGTGAGTGGATGCAAAAAATTCAGCAAAGTCACATTCCACTAGGCATGTGGATAACATAAGACAAATAAAATGGAGCTGTGCAGTTTAACGCCACGTCCTCTTGCATACAAAGAATGGCAGGTATTGGACACTCAATCTGTAGAGTTACTGAACACCAACAACTAAATGGTCAGATGATGCATAGCCTTTTTCCTTCACGCTGTCCTCACATGTTTTAAAAAAAACTGATAAAAACACTGATTACACCCCCTGTGCTCTACGCACACCCAAGCAGGCAGCATATATTGACTCCACTTTCATCAACGGTGCAAAACAGCATCTTACACTTAAATGAAGAGCCTTCACATATGCAACGTTGCTCCGCTGTGCGATGAAGGCAGTTTACAACTTGTAATTCAGAAACCTGAACTCAGTTTCAATCCAGACAGACGTACGGCAATATGTTCAACCTGCTCTCATCTCCATGCGGGTCTAAAGAGATGCACTCCGTCCAGTCAAACCAATTACCCTTTGTGTCGTAGCAACCATTAACCCCGGACCAGTGTTGTGTGTGTAATCTGTTCAGGTCTTCACTGATGACCTCTCTGCTAATCCCCGGTAAATCCCTGGCTGGGAGTTCTGGTGCCAAAGCGTGAGTTTTCTTTGCATCGTTACTGTGGTGTTCCTCCTTTTTCAAGAACTCTGTCATGAAAAAGTGTGCACTGGGAGTGTGGGCGCCTGACGATGTCAGCACGTTGCTTTGCTGACTAAGGTATGACTGGATGATTTCGCTCCTTGACAGCTCTTTCCAGTCTGTCTGCTGGAAGGGACTGGGAGGAACTGGTGGATTCTGCTTCGACTGTTCTGACCACTGAGATTCAGGTTTGTGGCCCAGTGTAGAGCCCCCCTCCTGGCAAGACTCCTTCTGAAAGGAGGATTTGATCTGTCCTGTCACAGGATCAAATGTCAGTCTCCGGTCTTTTAACCTGACTGGTTTAGTGCAGTCTTCTACAGCCTGTCCATCTAACTTTACCACATAGTCCTTAGGCTTGTATTTCTGTCCTTTCCTTTTCCCTGTATTGTTAACAGCACCATCGTCTTCCATACTTACCCCATCACTACAGGAGGAGGGATATGAGTTGTGAAGAGATGTTTTGGGAGGCCTGCTTTTAGAGTCCATATCTGCAGACCATGAACCATCAGTGTGCAAACCCTGAACACAAACATTGAAAGGCTGAGGGGAAGGCCCCAGCCCAGAGGTCTCCACAGACCCAGGCCACACAGTGGGGCTAGAAAGACTCTGTGCTTGTGATGAAGTTTGTTTAACGCCAGCTTCCTGCTTTGGAGTTCGAGGACTCTGCAAGGAACCGCGTGGGCTTCTGGGTCGATACTGCCCCCCAGAGGCAGCTTGCTCCTGTCGGGCTTGCTGCTGCAGAACTGATGCTTTTAGCAAAGAAGAAGTGCTAGGAGGCTTGCTGTATCCCGGGGCACTTGGATGAGGTTTTACAGCATTGACAGGGATTTTATTTAGCCTGTCACTGTCCAACGGCTCAGAAATCTCTCTGTCTAAAGGCTGATGTGCACGAGTATCTGTAAAAATTTCAGAGCTACCACTAATCCTATTGGTTGGCAGCGGTTTGGCGTTTTGTATTTTATCATTAAGAGTTGTTTTGGATATCTTGGCTGGTAAGAGCTGTCCTTCCTTCTGGTCACCCTTACGTTTCCTGCTGTTCAGTTTTTCCAGCCTAGGGGAGGAGCAGTTGTTGAAGTCATTTCTGTTCTTCAACTCTGGACCTAATTTACCTGATGGTGTGGCGGCAGCTGGAGCGGAGATACAGGGATGAGCCCCACCGTTGGAAGACCACGATGCACTGGTGAGTCCTTTGGACAACACCTCACCCTTCCCTGGCTCAATCAGCTTCTGCCAGTTTCGCAGGAGCTTCTTTGCCCGTCTTGCAAGGTCCTCATTCTTGGTTTTCTTCCGGACGTCATTGATGAGCTTGCCAAGACGGGTTTCCTTTAAGGAGACAAGATCGCTATGACATCAATGGACATTCATTTTATTATGAATGCACATGCAGTAGGTCTGAATATTACTCACCTCCAGGGCCTCTTTAGTGATAGGATATTTCTCCAAAAGGGAGATCACCTCCATAACTACCACCATGTTGCATATCTGCTGAAAAGACAGAGTTTATATATCACAATCCTCAGAGATCATAATCTTGTCAGCATTACAACATACATGTAAGTACATTTGTTTGTAGGTAGACGTTACAATTTGTGGTTCACAACCTTATAGGCCCAATATACATAAGTTCCATAGAGAGAGAGAGAGAGACAGAGGTTCAAGGCATAATTTGAATAGACTTTCAAATGTGCAGCTGTATGCCAAGACAAGATGTACTCGTACTGGTTTCAGGCTCAATCTGAGAAACTGAGACTGCATGCAAATGTCCTATTTTAACTCCAAGAAGACCAAGTCAGGCTTGCAAGTTAGAAGAAAATGCTGACCATAGCTGCCTGGTCTTTGTCTGGTCTTTGGGCCTGCTCTGTGTCAACTTAAGTTTGGAGGCTATATGACAATAAGTACGACGACAACATTATACAAATTTGTCCACCACTAGAGATTTTACCATACCATTTACACTGTGGCAGCAACCTCTGGTCATGATAAACCATTGTATTGTAATTAATGAGGACTCCTTTATGACAATACTGATTTTTTGTTTTTAATCTTTCTCTGCACTGATGCAATGAAGTACCCAAATTTGTCAAGACATTATTGTATGATCATTAATACATATCATAATAAAGGATTACATATCCAACAGCAGCTCAGAGTTGTTTGTATGGTCAAAGATGTACAGAAAAGAAAAATACATTTACTCGTTAAGTTTGGTGTTTAAGCCTTTGATCAGGGCAGTACAATATACAGCATACTGCAACGGTCATACTTATATTTCTTCTCCAAGCTGACTTCAATTAATCAAGCATATGAGACTGCCATGGTATTTCATAGTACATTTCAATGACCAGTGATACCAGTAGTACAGAAGAACTGGATGGAATCCTGCAGGGTTTGGTATAATAATTACTTTTTGGCTGTGCCATATGTCAATGTTTTACTGCAACATACCATGGTAGTCTCATCATCTGTGTAAGATAAGGGTAAGGTGTTATTTTAATTTATGTGAAGCCTTGAGTTTACTGAAACTCCAATTAACCAAAGTCTGTTGCTTCCTACCCTGCAGCTCGGTTTAGCAACTCTCCAGTCCTCCAGCACTGTGCACTTTAATGTACACAAATTAGCTTACTTTGCTACATCAGCATTAGCCGGCGGCAGTCAGTTAGCCACGATCTGGAATGCCGGCCAACAGTTACTTTCGCTAACTAGTTATGTTAGCCAGCTAATTAGCAAGCAAATAATAAGTCGCCATACATTGACTGCCCCCACTTTGTCAACCCTCTGTGGCGAGCCGGAGTCGGCTTGGCCTTGTTGACAGCCTTTCTGCACCCAGTGCGTCCGTTTGAAACTAGCGGATATACTCACATTGCTCTGGCCGTCGATGGCCTGTAGCAGCCGGTCTCTCATCACCTGCGGAGTGGCTGTAGCCGCTGTCATCGCCTGGCGGAGTCGCGGGTCAGGACGGACTCAGACGGCAGAACCCCCCGAAGAGGCGGCGGTTGGGAACCTGCCGACACTCACAGGCCCGACGGAAGATCTTCCACGGTAGTCGGCATCATGTTTTGTGATGCTTTTATCTCTGTTTTCATTCGCCGCCGTCACGATTTGATCATTCTGGACGACGAGAACAAAAAATCCTCTCCGGGAATCGGCTACCCCCTTCGGCTGGTAGCCTCCTCCTCCTCTGTCTTCTCATCGGGCTTTTTGTGAAGCGCTCGCGCAGAGCATGATGGGAGAATGGTACGTAACCAATTGTTCACGTCCGTGATACTGTTCCATGGGAGATGGAGCGTTAAACTGGACAATGGCATGTTCTGTTACAACAAAGGTTTTTCATATTCTTCTATACATTCATAGTAATTATTTTGATATGATTGTTTTCTATATTGTGAAATACTTTCCTTCAGAAATTAAAAAACGATCTCTGGATTGCAACCCGAAACTGTTTTTAAGATAATATTCAGTTAGAAATATTAAGCAAAGCTATGTATTTACACAACTACAAAGATAATCACACCCTTTGTAAATCTAATTTACAAATGTATATTGCATACAATAATAAACATTCTTCATCATATTTTGAAGGAAATTGAATACTATGTTGCCACTACCTCGCCCTCAGCTCTCAGGACAAAAGTAATTTTCACACCAGGCCAGCGCTAACACACAAACACTCTAAGTGCACTGCAATCACTATTACAGTTAGCATGTATGTTGTACTATTATTAGCAGTAAGTATCATGCCATTATCTCATCATGGATAATAACACTGACAAAGGAAGTGTTTCTCTTGTGCCAACAGTCACAAACATTCAAATCAATTAACAGACAGGAGATAAGAAAACTGTATTTATATTGTTAAGAATAAGGACACATTTACATGATAGTGCACATACATTTACAGCACATATGTCCCATAGTAAAGGAAATCTTTTTTTTATTCTGAGAGGTTCATTAAAATATTCTTCCAACAGAGATGTAGAGTTTTTAAGTGACAGTGATCATTTTGACTCATCTGTTGAATTCAGCTCTGACAGCTGTGTAAGTAAAATGGATAACAGGATTTCAGCAAGATGAGATGTGAGGGTTTACGTACAAACAGGACCCTTAAATGATGACACATAGGGAACAAGCCACAGAAAGACATTTTCTACCCTCTTAGTGAGGGCCGTCTGTCATTCTAACCCTGGTGTTTTTTTTAACAAGCAAACTAACATGCTATGGAAAAAAGTTCATGTTGTATAAAGAAGCACAAGGGCACAAGACAACAAATATTCAGCAACGTTAGGGGTGCTGGTGCAGTTACAGCTTAAACAAAAAGGGTAAAAATGTAACAACTTCTGTAAGACAAAATAAATACAGTGATTCATAAATTCCTGTACAGCCAAAAGCAGGAATTGGGGTTGGGGTTGTAAAGAAAATGTAGCATAATTACAGTCAAAAGCACCAAGAGAACAGCAAAGTCCTATTAAGGAGAAGTTTATAGCATCTGTCCCGTAAAATCAGCATCCTGGTGGAAGACCAGGCTCCCCACAAATGTAGATCATGATCCAAACAATCTGTGAAGATTGAAAACATTCAGCCAGTTAGAAAAGCAAGTTCACATCTCATTTCTAGGACTTTTTAAAAGGTATTGTGGGAAATATAGGAAATCACAAACTAAAGCAGGGTTGAAGTACAGGAGCCAGGATGAGCAGAGGAAAATGGGCTTACAAAACATTAATAGATAAATAACAAAATAATCTGTAAAAATGGAAAGGATTTTCACATTCCTACTTGAGACATCTACCTAAAAATGGCAACAGTGTCAGAAAGTCGTAGTCAAAAATGTAAGTATTTCTCAAGATGTTAAAGCCTGTTCACCATCACATCCAACTTTTACTTGTCTAAAGCTACATGTCAGCTAAAAGACAGTTACTCACAGAATCATGCAGAACATGATGAAGATGTTCCACAGAGCGATGAAGATCCGAAAGTATCGCAGGCTGAGCAGAAACTCCCTAATGTTGTCACCTGAAAGATAGACTGATTATTTATGTGGCAATGCTTTCAGGACTATAGGCACCAGTGAAACAGTTCTTTTCTTTAATTAACACACACGCACGCACGCACGCACACACACACACACACACACACACACACACACCTGTTGTTGGTGCTCTGGACTCATCTCCAAATCCTTGGGACTCCTTCCTTTTCCTGCAAAACAGCCACAGTCAGTCAACTGAACTTTCATTTTGTCTTGTAGCTTTGATGTGAGGTTTCAATTGAGGTGATTCCAAACTTTGACCGTAACGTTAACACTCACAGCTTGAAATTCAACACAGCCCCTGCATTCACCAGCAAGGTCCTAGAAAGCACAGAGACACAATCTTTTTGTTGACAGGTAGCTCATATTGTTATCTACCTGGTGAGCTAACGTTAGCTGGTGAGCTGGCACTAGCGCGGAGCTAGCTTGTTATTTGGCTTGATACACCGCTATCTGACAACACAGTACACATTAACACACATACACAGAACATTTCGATTACATATAATTGTATCCGTAAGTGAAATGTGACAGAAACCGAACAAGTTACCCGAATATCAACAGATCTCCAAGCATTTTGATCACATCACATTACAGAGACGCCTCACTTCCGTGTTCGGCCACGCAATCGGGAGTGTGACCAATAACGCTTCAGTGCCCCAAGGAGCTGTAAAATGAGCTAGTATTTCCTGATGTAAGACTGTCAGGCCTTACCAGGCTGCGTACACTCGACGTTTCCGGCGAATCAAATGGTCACGTTTGGTTTCAGTTATAGCAGCAATAGATGGTAAATGTCCCCGTCAGAGACACTGTTAGTGAATTAGATGAAAGATGTAAAGAAGCCAGGAAATTCTTTCTGAAAGACTAAACTTAGGGAAAACTGGCCCTGTGTCACATGTTACCTGGGCAACGTGCGCCACCTGCAGACAAGAAACGTAATTGCAAGGGCAGGTTTACGACAGGCACGCTCCGTTTCCTATTTACTGTATTTTTAGCTGCTTTGTAAGCCTGTTACGTACGAGTAACCATCATGATACTTTTACTCCTTAAAACAACAACAGACACCATTGCGCCATCTGACACAAAATTAGTTTCCATTTCTCTCTCTCTCTCTCTCTCTCTCTCTCTCTCTCTCATATATATATATATATATATATATATATATATATATATATATATATATATATATATATATATATATATATATATATATATATATTCACAAAAAAGTTCTACAAATTCCAAAGCACATTCAAGATGGGCAAATGGATATATAGTCACAGAGAGTTTCTGGTTGCTGTTGGCACAAGTGACAATAAACATCACTCAGGTCAGACGAGACATCTCCAGCCTTTATGATACTGAAAAAAATAAAACTTAATTTATGTACAATGTAACAATGTATTTGTTTGTCTCATCTGTTGAATTAAGCCTGTGTCTGTGGATTCACTATACAGCTGAATTAAAAACGACACACGTGATTAGTCTAAATAAGAGCACATATAACAAGAAACAGTGAGTCTTTAACAGACAAAGATGCAGTTTAATAACAATTTTTAATTTTACAGACTAAACTGAAACGAAGGGTGTAAACAGTGTGAACTCAGACATTTTAGAGACACGAGCTCTTCAATGCTGTGTCCTGGGGCCCCCTGGTGGTGGTGGACGTGATTGCTCGGATTATTCTTCTCAAGAATTCAACGCAACAAAATAAAACACATAAATTAAATCAATTTTAAATTACATGAAAACGGACTGCTGTGTATGTCAGGAGGTTTGGCGTAACTGCGCCTTTTATCGCAACGTCTCTGCATCATCTGGATGAATGTAACCAGCCGGTGATATCACCAAATGCTGCCGAGCTGTTTGGGATTAGAGTCGTTCACTGGGCTGTGAGGCAGCCTCGGTGCAGGATCTGATCCGGATTGCGGGATGTTATTTATGGAAGGGTGAATGGATCTTTGTTAGTATTTAACGTGGACACTTGTCTCGGGCGCTGCTGTGTGACCAGGCTACAATCAAACCTCTAACAGCGTCTCGTGGCCCAGTAAAATAATAATGATGACATCGACAATGAACACAGGAGGACAGGAAGCCTTTTGTTTTTAAATTTCAAGCAGCTGACATGTGAAACCTCCTGTCGCCTGAAAAGCCGAGCAGCTGGCACGGAGCGCAGATGATGATGATGATGATGAGGCTGTGGAGATGAGTGGTATTAATAGGAGGGCTTGAGTGTCTCAGGCTGTCACTGTCGAGACCGGGGGGCTTGGTGGAGAATCGGTGGACCGGGTTGGGGGGGCTTTCTGATCCACACTGCGCAGTCGGACTAAACAAACGCAAGGACTGAACATGGAAGTGCTGGCAGCTCTTAATTTGGGCGATTTTGCCCAAATTTTCTCCAAAATGGGAATGTTTCCTGTGTTTGATGTCGCTTATTACATCGTGTCCATCCTCTACCTCAAGTATGAGCCAGGTGAGTGTGTTTGACACTTTCTGTTTGCCTGAAGTGAGCATTGTTTTTGTTTTTTTCAGATTACATGTATGCTTCATTATCTGATGAATATAATTATCTCTGAGCTATTCTGCTTGTTATTGTGACAGCTCCACACTCACCATAGCCTGTGGCTAAACATGCATTTATTTACAACAGCACAAAGTAGAAATATGTTCATGTCATGGGCATTTAACATTTAAACCCTTTAAAACTCACAAGTAATTTCTGAGATGAAACAGACTGATATTTATACAAGAATCCAAATGTGCATCCAGTCTATCTTCAAGCTGTTTTTCTGTGTTATAACTGCACATTGCTCTAATGCTCCTACAGGAACTTTCTGTTGCTGTTATCTCTCTGCATAACACCATATCCTTATAAAGCATGACCTGTTACATAAGTCTAGCAGGGGCACTTGCAGCTCTGCTTGCTTGCTGTGAGTGAATGTCTGTTGCTGCAGCAGTGCTTATTCACGCTGAGAAAATCACTGGAGTAGATTAAACCGCTCAGCTTTAGGTAAAGTCTGATATTTTCCAGGATTTAACTTCTTTGAGCAACAGAGCCCGAGGAGGATGAAACCTGAGAGAAGGTCTGCGCATACCAGCGACTTAGGCAATAAATAGAAGATCCTGAAATAGACGGTGTCAGTGGGTCTTCGTAGCCCCTCTGCTGCACACATAGTTATTTACACTGAATGGTGCACATGAAATAAGCTGTCGAGCAAGACCTTATTGTTCCAGGTGGTGTGTAGCTTTTACAATAACTCGTGTACCTCGCCCTAAAGAAAAAGTTCACTCTGGCTTCAGAGTTCAGTCATTGTGATCTTGTCAGCTGAAGCTTCAGTGAAGGTGGTCGGAGCACCGAACGCATCTCAAGCTCATAATCTAAAAGTTTATAGCTTTCTTTTAAAGCTTCAAAGGAGCCTAAGATATCCATCCAAATCCTTATTAAACGGCTTCTTCAGCATATTTCGTGTGCATTCTGCAACCAAAGAGTTGGGATGTTGGCACTAAAATTGATCTTTTTATTTCATTATTATCTCTCACATTTTCCTCAACGGTGACAGTAAATCCAGGGAAGCATAGCGGCCACTGGTCAGATGAATAAAACCTTTGGGCCCCCACAATTCTGTGCTTCCAGCCTGTCTGCAAATCTACATCTTTGCATCTACATTAGCTTGTTAGGTAAGGTTAGCTGTAGCTATGAGGGTAAATTGAATAGAAAGCGGAAATGAACCATCAATCTAATCTAGTCGCCTTAAAAGGGGAACTCCACTTTGATGATTTTACACATCAGAGTCTGATGACAGGCTCTAAGGAGGCACTGTGAACTGCGCAATGTCTGGCTGTGAGTGATGTCACTTGAGTCAGCTGAATCTGAAGACCACAAGTTTGAAAATGGTGCTAAAAAACATTGAGATGTGGAGTGAGTAAGAGGTAAACCTCTGCAGCATGCTCCGCATCGCTGCTTGAGGCTAGCATCTTAGGCTATGTTAGCCGCTACTACAACAAAAACGAATCTCAGAACAAACTTTCAGTGGTCAAGTTGGATTCTGGGTAATGTAGGCGACAGGTTTTGTGTGTGGAAACAGTAGAGTACTCTTTTAACAGTCCTAACTGATGTAATGAACTAACACTAAGCTAAGCTAACATGATGCTGGCTCTCACACGCCTCAGAGTAGCTGAGTTAAAGGGGGTTGCCTCACTTTCCTTTCAGCACATTTGTTGTGTTTTGTATGAAATGAAAAGAAAAAGAAGTCAAAAACACTGTTGCTTGTTTTCAGCATTCATGCGTGTCTTCGTGTGTTTGATCAGACCTCAGGCTAACAGCAACACGTGGCTCCCAAAGCTGACTTCATGACTGTAACCGCACACCTTCGTCTTACTTCATATCTACAGAACAATGTGTCGCCATTCTACACGTGTCTGAGCGGAGTCATCGACCTCAGTACATGTTTGAGGAGCACATGAATGAGTTGAGGGGTCGACATGGGCGGGGCGGAAGAGACAAGTGGAGGGGTCAAAGGTTAAGACGGGCCCGACAGTTGCAAGGCAGGAGAAGCAGTTGAGCAGGATATATTTATAGGGCGACATTTCTCAGGATCAGATTGCTCTCAAACTGAGCGCCTGTTGCACCACGACACCCTCACCCACCTGTTGTTGAAGATTTGTACGCTGAAGCGGCCGCACTCTGTTCACATCTCCATTTACAAAGTAGATTAATCAGGCACTGGTCCACATGGCATTATTGGGGTACTTGTCCTTCATATAAGTATTTCCTTCATACTTCTATTCTATTGCATTTCCAAGTGAAATACTGTGATGTTTCACTGGTATCACAAATTTGCCTCAAGGTGCTTTATAGTCTATACAGTATACACCTGCTATAGACCCTTGATTCAGATAAGGAAGAGCTACTCTCCCTCAAAGTCCTATGTCCTTTCCTCCATGGAGACCTGAAAAGAGGAAAGATTTCACATAGACACCAGAGGAAGCACTCAAATGCACCATCAGGAGCAAACAAGCACACATACACACACACACACACACACACACACACACAGAGAGAGAGAGAGAGAGAGAGAGAGAGAGAGAGAGAGAGAGAGAGAGAAGAGGTGAGGCTGAATCTCCTGATCCAGATCCAAAGCATCTGAATTGAGTAACCGACAGCCAGAAGAGGTAGTCCAGAACAGAGTGCAGAGAGAGGACAGGGCCAAGAGAGGGAGAACGAGAGACAGGCACACAGCCTGGACATCATGTGTTTGTGTTGTGTTTGTGGGACAGCAAAAACAGAGGGTTGAAGAGATGCAGTGGCTTTCATAAAGACATGAAATATAAGTACGAGGCTTAATAGACTCATTGTCCAACCTGCCAAAAGGATAATATGTAACAGGTACAAGACCTGAAGTTATTGACGAATAAGCACCCTTTGACTGGAATAAATGTCATGCTATGATGTGTGCTGACATGGTATAAATGTTTGGAATATAATATAGTCTATTATATGCATTATAATCTATAAATCCACATAGATATTCTAAATGTTTCCTACATGACATGCCATACAGTATATACAAAACATGTATATCATATGTAAAGCATACAGTCAGTTTTTGAATAATAAGGAGCTGTCTGTTCTGCTCCTTTGGTGAGCTATCAACTCATAAATGACTGCAGAAGTCTGGAGTCAATATTAGGTTATGATAAAAAGGCAAATTATCAGGGCGGGAGCTGAAAGGGTTGACTGGGCGTGGACAAAGATACAGCACATAGACACACAAGGAAGCCACTGATAATGACTTCTGAGGGTCACAGCTAACAGTTTTGCTCTGTAGGAACTTGCAGAAAGTTTTAAAAATAAACCGTTGTGACGCTGTTCAATCTGACCCTTGTGATTACTGAGAAAGAACAAAGGTTACTGCAGACGTCTCTGTGGAAGAGCTTCTAAACCAGGATTTGGACCATTAGGATTCAGGAGGTCATTATTTCAGTGGTTAATCATAATTTATTTTTTTAATTGATACATTTACAAAACACATGATGAAAGTAAAGGAACGTTTTGGCAAAACAAATGGATCAGCATCAAATCACACATATATTAATGAATAACCCTAACTTATCATTTTTTGTTCAAAATAAGGATAAATACATTTTTTTTTAAGTTGATTTGTGGCATGCATTGAAATCTTTTTTGATTCCACCACTAGGAGTCACCAAAAGCAGAACATTTAAAAATTTTAATAATTTTCATACAGTGTTTGGTAAATAAGTCAATTAAGTAACTGATTGATTCATTACTGAAAAAGATTTAAATTACTCAGCATCAATCAATACCCCTGCTTCTTAAGACAGAGAAAATATGCAAAGAAAATCGGTTTTGCAGCTCTTCATGTTGCCTGTGTGTGCTGGGAACAGACCCTGACAGCTCCTCCTCTGTGTCGCAGGCTCGGTGGAGGTTTCTCGCAGGAGTCCCGTGGCCTCCTGGCTCTGCGCCATGCTCTACTGCTTTAGTAGTTACATCCTGGCGGACATCATGCTTGGAAGCAGCCCCGTCGACTATTTCCAACACAACAGCCACATCCTGCTGGCTTCAGCTGTCTGGTGAGAAAATCCTCAGAAGGATGTTACCCTTCAACGGGGAAGAGATTCTATTCGAAGGTCACGAGGATCAAATCAGACTTTTTTGAGTCAGGCTTTTTATCGAACTTGTAAGACTGTGTATACGATCGATTTATCCCCTGCCAGCCACGATTTGCAGGTCTTTCCCTTCAGAAAACGGATCTCTTTTCCTGCTTTTCACAGGGAAACAAACACATCTTTGAAGGATCAGTTCAATCAAATCTTAACACAATCTTTTCCCCTGCATGTCTGCAGATAGTTTTGTTTTTGTGGTTGTAAATGTAATAAAAGATGCATGGAATTTGGTTTGCAGCAGGGCTCAAATAAATGCAGAATTACTTGTGAAGAACTCAAGTGCGATATTTGTCCCAGTCTACAGACAACTCTACAAATCCACAGACCTCAGGGACACCAGTTTGTATTGGAAACATTTCTACCAAAAGTTAAAGAGAGAGAGAGAGAGAGAGAGAGAGAGAGAGATGTCCACTGGTCTGAGAAATATTTCTAGGAATAATTTTTACCACTATTTAAACACAGAGGCAATTCTCAAGTGTTTAACATAGAGTGAAGAAATGCACTATGATGGCATTTAAAAACACAATAAACTAGAAAATAACATGAAATAGAATATAAAAAACTGAGACTTTGATGATCTCAGCAGTTTGTTTCTCAGAACCTTATAAAACAGACCTCGTCTTTATGGCCAGAAGGCTGGTGGGACGAGTCGTGTTTTTGTGATGTGGGTTACCATCAAAGCTGAATATTTGATTTTTACCACCTTCTTCCATCACTCTAACTCCTTCTCTTTCTCTGCCAAATGCAAGGTATCTCGTCTTTTACTGTCCACTGAACCTCTTCTATAAATGTGTGGCTTTCCTGCCCGTCAAGCTGGTGTTGGTCGCCATGAAGGAAGTCGTCCGCACTCGTAAGATCGCCGCCGGTGTTCACCATGCCCACCATGCCTACCACCACGGCTTCTTCATCATGGTCATCGTTGGATACGTCAAAGGTCAGTGTGTGCTGTTTCACAGTGACTTGCCTCCGTTCACCGTTGACCAACCAGCTGATTAACTGACTAATCGTCTCAACCTCAGAAGAAAGTCTTTAATGCAGCTTGGTGAGCCTGCAGTCTCAGCTCTCTGTGTTGACAGCTGCATTCAGTGAATGACAGCAACACCTTCAGGCAACCGCACAGCTGCTGCATTTAAACATGAATGAACAACACATGTGCACGACAGTGTGCCCATGTGTAACCAGGTTATGTGAGAATCATGATGTTAGGTATGAAGCAAGAGTCAGTTCAGTTTAGACTTCTTGAAATAACTATGAACAATGTTTGAATCCATAAGTCATACTTGATCTGTAATTTACGTCTGATGTCTTAAAATCCAGCCCTTGTTGCAGACCTAAGTCACATATTTCCTGTGCTTTGTCTCTGTAAATCTGCAGCAGAGAACAGCAGCAGCAGGGAAACGTCCATAGAAATAAATATAAAGCGTTGTCCTGATCTTGAACCCCCTCCTGTTTCTGCTCCAGTAGTGATGCCCTGCAGGCGTCCATGCTGAAAAGCTGAAGCCAGAGAAGAGGAGTCTCACAGACTTTTTTGTCCTCATTTTTTCCACTGTCTATTTTTATCTTCGCAGGCTCTGGAGTGGCTCTCATTTCCAATTTTGAGCAGCTGCTGCGTGGTGTGTGGAGGCCCGACAGCAACGAGATCCTCAACATGTCATTGTAAGTCTGTGTTTCCTGCTACTGTTGGGAAAACATACTCATCCTGCCTCCTCAAGCATGTAGGTGTTTCCAACCAAACTTCTGAGACAAAACTAGGACTTTAAGGTTACTGTGACTCAGATTTGACACAAAACTCAGCCAGCCTTTTTGAGAGGTGCAGCAGATTTGTTGGAGTCACTATGTGTAGAATTAAAAAGTTTCTGACTTCAACGCCCCCTGGTGGGAGTATCATAAAATGGACTTTGGCAGACTGTACTGTACCAAACTTAAAGGTCTATTGTGTAGGATTTACTGGCATCTAGTGGTGAGGTTGCAGATTGCAGCCCTTCATTTTACCCTCCCCTACGGTGACCACTAAAAACAGAAGAGAGGTGTTTGGTTTGTCTGTTCCGGGCTACAACACATCGAAACACAACCATTATTATTATTCCCTCTCTGCCTATAGATTCCCCTAAATCTTACACACTGGACCTTCAAACTATGTCACTGTCGGATAAACAGTTCATTAGTGTATTTTAAACTTTCCTGGAGGGTTTTGATAAACAGTGAATTTTTCCATCCTACAGAGGAACGTTCCAGCTTTAATCCAAACATTCAGCTAAACATTCATTTCAAATGAAAATGCAAAAATAACGGAAAAATCGTAGGTTTTCACACTTCATACATTTAAAACAGTGAATGCTTTTATCTCCCACTCCATCTGTGATTCTAATTGTCATCTCATTGTTATTTTGATCTCTGTGGCAGTCCAATGTTTTCCTGACGGTCTTGTCTTATGTCTCTGCAGCCCGACCAAAGCCAGTCTCTACGGAGCCATCCTCTTCACCCTGCAGGAGAGTCACTGGCTGCCAGTGTCCAAGAGCACCCTCATCCTCGTCTTCACCCTCTTCATGGCCACAAGCAAGGTAAGATCAGTGCCACTGTGGGAAGAGGAGCTGACAGTGTTGCTGTTCTGATAACTCAACAGGACATTTTAAAGGAGAACTCCAGCAGTAATAATCATTATTATTATTTCACCTCCATACAGTTGTGTCACACACACTTTTAAAACAACATAGTCTAAATTGATGCAGCAGAGATCGAGATATGCAGATGTTTTTTTGTCCCTAGTATGAGTCTCTAAAAATGCTGAACCCTACAATTACCATAATGCCTCTCAATAACATCTGTAATTAGATCATTCTTATCTGGTAAAAATCTATATTTTACAAACTCCATGTCCCCTGGTTTTTAACACAGGCTGTCATGGTACTGAATTCATAAAATGCCCCTTTAGTTGTCATAAAATCAGGCTGATCTCTCCTGACTGACACCATCTTCCTCAGGTGGTGATGACTGCCCGACACTCTCACGGCTCCCCCTTCGCCCTCATCGAGTCCTGGGTTTGCCACCTGCTGTTCGGCTCCCCTCTGGGTGGATCTGAGGAAGACCACCATCACCCTTCCGCTGCTGCCCCGTCTTCACCTCTCAAAACCAAGGAGGAGCTGAGCGAAGGCGCTCGCAAGAGGAAGGTCAAGAAAGCCGAGTAGGATGCCAGAGAAGCTGCATCTGACTCGCCCCCATCGTGGCCTCCACATGGTGGGACTTCCCATTCCTTTCCAGGGAAAGGGGCAGTTTGATGTTTTACCAAATGAGACCCTTTCTGTTAGAGCAATATGGTGCTTTCTGCTTTTTACACAGCACGAGGACTCTGTAAATACCACGGCAAATGTTTCAACCCAACCTGGACATTTTAAACCTATTTATTTGTGTGTTTGTGAGCATCTGCATCTGTGCTCAACACTGTGTGGTGATCCACGTGTAGGAGCTGCATGGGCCTCTGTTCCACATCAGTAGTTGCGTGACCGGGTGTCAGTGGTTTTCTCAAAGTCCACCAAACCTTATTTCAGTTCAGAAAGAAATAGAAAACACAAATTCATCAGACTCTCAATCAGAAATTTAAATGTGAATAAAGCATTTTGTGAAAGAACAGTGCTGCTTTTTCCATTGAGATGAGGACAAGTTCATGACTTTAAATAAAATCAAGAGAAACCTTGTGTTGTGGTGGTTTTTCATTTCCTTTTCTCAATGACATTTATTTCCATGCTGACGATTCAGTGGTAATAAATGGTCATAATAAAGCTTTATCTCCACTTCACATAGGTCCAGTTCTGGATAAAGCAGTACGCATCATGGTATCACATATTACAACAACGCATCAGCAGTTTTCTGCGGCTTGATTAAAGTTTTTTTTAAGGTTTTCAGTAGTTTTCTGCGAAGTTTTCTTCAAAGGACTACAACACATTTTGTCTTTAGGTAACTTATTTGAAATTTTCTGCTGGTGTGAATTTAATAAATTTACACCAGTTAATTTAATAAATGCGCATAAATGTGCAAAGAACACACAGGTCAACCTAACGCTGAAACATTTACTTTGAAAGTTTCCAGTGGGGGTGGAAGGAGTATTCAGGTCCCCCACTTCACTTAAAGTAGTGCAGTAACTGTCTTTGTGTTAGATATATCAAATGATTACTTTTACTGATGCGTTCATGTGTGAGCAGCATTTCTCCTGTAGTTGGCTGAGGTGGAGTTAATTTTTAACTCCTTCATAAAGAGTTAGGATGTTTATCTGCAAAACCCTCAATCTCATAAAGACATTTCTGCCAGTAATTGAGCTATATGAACCTTGCATGTAGGTATATTTAATAATCATTATTTATTTTTTTATTTAAACCAACTTCCCTAGACAGATTTAGTCTACTTAAAACAGGAATGACTAAGTCATCATTGCTGCACTAGAATTATGAAAAAAGTTAGTTTTACAAAATTCTTGAAAATTGATTTATGTTGAAAGCAGTTTGAAATATTCAAGTCTTGGTTAAAGACAAAAGTGACTTTTTTCACTGAACAATGCATCACATTTTAGAAGTTAAGAATGTTTAGAATGTTTTGTGAAACTTGCAAAATAACGACAGCTGTCAGATAAATTGTGGAATAAAAATATAAAGAAGCATTCACTGGAAATCCTCAAGTTTATAAAGAACTTGAATCCATGACTTCAGCTTTTTCATAGTGTTTTGGCACTGAGCCATGCATCTTTTCATTATTCTGCATTTCCAAACTATCTTTTTCCAAAATATCTCCATGTTGAAAAGTGTGGAGCCTCTTTCTCTGTGCTGTACTGCAGCCATCTGCAACTCTTCACTGGGTTATAAACCATCAATGTGGACCTGAGAACACTTTTCAACACTGAGCAGTGTTTATGCATTGCACTTATTTTTAACTGCAAAAATTAAGCGCAAAAACTCCAGCATTTAAGAGCCCTTCAGGACTGACGCTGGTCCAGGTGTCAGTCTGCAGTCAGGGGTACGTATGTCTTCATAACCTCTCTGTTATGTAACTGTGAGGCTGTTGGGAGGTGACAGGAAAGGTCTGAGGTCAACCTAAGGTCATGTCCTGAGAAACCTGGACGCCCCCACCGAGCCACAAACTCTTGTAGCACAGGCAATAAAGCATCACTAATGAACTTTGCAGGAGGTTGTTACACTCGACCTTTAACCTTAACATTCCTCGCAGCAGCAGAGAAGATCTGGGAGGTAAAGGCTCTGTTGGCTACGTTTGTCGCTCTGCTGGAACTCACAGACAGAAACCCTCTGAAGCTTGGGTTCAGCCGGAAACACAACGCTGTCCAAATGTGTTCTTTATCCTCTTTGGTGACTTTGGTTTCAATTTTCAGTGAGACATAAAACTTTATTGATACTTGAGATAGGACTGGGTAGTTTCTGCAGAAGATGCAGATTGAAAGAGCTCAAGATAATACATCACAGCAGCAGAGATTAGACCAGCTAAAATACCACAGTAAAGACGTGGTTAAAATGTATTTAAACCTTTTTTAACCTGAGCATTTTAATTGTCACATTCACGCGTTGGTGAAAATTTAAGAGTGATTCTAAAAGTTAAGTGGCCGTCTCACATTACAAGAATTCAGTCACAAACTGGTTTGTGTTGCTCACTTTAGGTGTAGCGCACGCAGCAGCGGCCCAGCAACCACGTGTTGCTGAGTGTTTTAACTGCTGCTCAACACAAGAGGAAGTCCACAGATTCAGTTGCACTTTTATAATGCTGTCGGCCTCATGATGGACAGTCAGCAAAGGTTTTGAAAAAGCGTTAAAACTGATGCAGCAGAACCAGAGATATTGTCTTTTCTATTCCACACATTTTTCTTCCAAGTCTTAACCTGGCGCCTTCATTACCCACAACTCCATCACTGGGTGTTCGGATGGAGATTCATGTGTGTTATACTAGCAGCGGCTAATGTAGCCTCAAGCCGCTAGCCTCAAACAGAGATGAGGCGCAGACTACAGAGGTCTGGTCCACTCCTCCATTTTTTGTTTTTATTCTTCTTCTTATTATTATTATTTTTATTATTATTAATTTCAAATTTGTAATTTTCAGCTCCAATCAACGCATATCAGATTTCGGACAGCTCCCTCTGGAGCTACAAAAAGCTCTTTGCAGGCTTTTTTCTCATGCGCAGTGGTTCTCCACGAGGCCTGTGAACATACTTCACTTGACAGACTTGAGGTGTAAAATCAGTGGAGTTCCCCTTCAACGGTCAGCATCCTGCCAGATGGGTCAGTCAGTACAAACTCCCTCTGTGCAGCCAAACATTGTGCAAACTTCAGGAGCTTTATTTTGAATTGTCGAGGACATCCCGAAGTTTGCAAAGGTACCAAATACTGTATGTCAGACTGAATTTTGGGGAAAGGAGTGTAAGACTATGCAAAAGGCAGAGAAAACTGTCCAACTTAAAGAGGCTTCTTTTTCAATATAAGCATCATATATTTTTAATGACAAGCTGGAATAAGCTGATAAAAGATGAGAAGAAAGATCTCAGAGATGTTGTCATTTCTTCCGCTTCAGAGTCAAGCATCCAGGTCTCCAGCATGGCGACAGAAAGGAGCTGCTCTGTTTGTTTTTCCGGCGGAGGCCCAGAGCGACACTTCCCTGCTCCTTTGGGCAAGGCAGCGAGCAGGTGGGGACGGAGATTGAGAGGAGGTGGTGAGAGCTTATCAAGGTGATCTGGAGCAAAAAACCTTAAAACCTTCACTGCCAGGAATGTAACCGACATCTGCTGATCCCATCACTGACACACACGCACACACACACACGCCTAAAGTTTAATGTAATCATGAGGATAAACATGGTTTGTTGTACAATCTGGACTATATCTGACGCCTGTTTTCTCATTTCATGCGAAAAGTCGAGTTGTGCTTTTTGTGTGTGACTTCATCCAAATGTCAGAGGATAATTAACAGGAAACATCGGATCTTTGTAGACCTTTTGTGGAGCCAGTTTCGCTGATAATCAGACAATGTGAGTGTGTAGCTGCGGATTGGCTTAAAAATAATCATCATAGTGTAATACAGTGTTTAAATGTGTTACTATGTGACTCTTAAGTGATATCTTGTCTAATGTGTCCAGTGTGGGACACATACATTTTCCTGCAGTTAAGATGATGAGGGTGATGGTGATGAAGTTAAAAAAGGGACTATTTGTTTACTTTTTGATTAAGCAAAGAAATAGTGACATTCAGACATGTTGGTCGAATGTTAATATAGATACAATTTTAGTTTTTAAACGTGCTGACTAACTATCAGGCCAGCAAATGAGTCAAGCAGACAACATGAGAGCTTAGTGAGCCACAAACAAACAAACAAACAAACAAAAAAGGCCTTAAACCCTCTTACCTGAACACCAACCAACAAACCATGCTGTCTTTCTGGTGTAACACAGAGGCTGATACATGTATGATATGTGTTGGTGTTGTGTGTTGTGCAATCAAACTCCCATCCCCGCTTCCTGGACGTGTAGAAACAGTGGTTTGCAGAGGAGTTTTAGGGGAAAGCACGGGGATGTAAGCCAGGGAGGGGGCAGTGGAGGGGGGGTATAAAAACCAAAGAGGAGAGAGTGCTGGAGGAGCGACGCAGAAGAGCGAGAGGAGGCGAAGCTGCTGCAGCTGAACGGTAGAACAGGTTCGACCATGCTGTGGTTTCTGGTGCTGACCTGTGCGCTCTGCATGGGAGGACACGCTGTGGCGGGACAGAGAGGTGAGGTTCTGTTTTTTGGACCTATTGTTTTTGCTTTTGGCTGTGCGGGTGGGAAAAAAATACCATGAAACGTGATTGCAAGAGAAGCACTGATCAATAAAAGTTGCTGTTGGCATTTTTACATGAATTCATATGAATTATGGAGAATTCTACCAACAACCACATGTGTGTTAGTTGACTATTTGTATTTAGTCCAGTGTATCAGCAACCAGTGATTGAACAGTACATTTACTCCAACTTTATACTTCTACTGCATCTTAGAGGTAAAAATTATATATTAATACTTATTACTCCACTAGTTTGTCTGAAAACTTTAGCTACTTTTCTTCAATATATACATTTTTCATGACAGTATCTTGTAATTTAAATGAATAATTTTCTGAGGAGGAGTTTTCCATGCGAAGGTTTCCTGAGTTCACAACTGCACTTGCAAGCAATAAGGAAAAACAATCACTGGGAGCTCTGTGTTGTAGAAAGGTCTAATTTACCTCTCTATTAGCTGAGAGTGATTTATATCCAGTATCTTTCCTTTCTGCTGTGGAATCCATTCAGTAAACAGAGTTTCTGCTAATGGGAAGAACACATTTCCTGTGCTTTACGCTCAGGAGATTCCTGCCCTCATAGGGCTCCTCTGGGGGAAGGGGTGGCCGTCGGGGGGCTGACGGGGGTCTTTGGGTCAATTACTGCAAGAGGCATGGTGTCTCAGGATCTGACCACAGCTGAAAATCCTAGAGTATCCAACCCCGAATGACATTTTTTGACAGTGAGATGATGTCGAGGTCGTCTCTTCTGGAGATTTAGCACTCAAAATCAGAGTTTTATAGCAAGTTTCTGCTCAAAGTTTCTGCAGTTTTACTGTTCTAGTTCACTCTCACAACTCTCGTAGTGACATTTTTAGCTGCAGCAGGCAGCTGTTTATCAAAAAAAGCTCTAAAAACTCATCACACATGACCTGCTCAGCACCGAACAGCTGACAGACACCGGTACAGACTATTGAACATAGTGGAGCATTTAGCAGCTAAAGAGCCCGATGTTTCCCTCTCTGATATGTCAATGTTGTGTTCACAACTTGTCCCAAGTGGCCAAAACATCAGGTGCTGTAGGTTTAAAGTTAACTTTGCTGCATTTTGAATAAATCACATTAATTCACAGGAGCCTTTAACGAGTTTCAGTAACCTGCCAGCTGCCTTTTTCTGCTATAAATGCTTGTTTTGTTTGCAGTTTCTTCCTCGCTCAAACAGCTTTATTTTGCCTGAAATTACAGTTATTGCTTGATAGTTGAGAGATGACAGAGGACAATCTGCATGATAAATCAAACATTTACTGTATCACACTGCAGAAACACACAGATGCCTGCGGAGGTTAGTCTCTGCTAGCTTGAAAAATGTATCTCTCAGAAAATCTTGTATCATTCCATTACTGGAAAATCCATTCTGCAGCTGCGATCAGAGCATCTCTGACTCCAGTGAATGCGTGGGCAGTGGATACAAATGAGACCTGTGGTGGCTGAGGAACGTCTGTGGTATGTGACAGGCGGTGGATCATGTTGTGCATACGGTCTCTGTGTTGTACCCCCCGACTCTCTGACCCTGCGCATTTACTCCCAAGCGGGCTTCTGGTCCCAGATGTTCAGCCAGTAGGAAGACTGACGAGCCTGGAGAAAAGGCGTGGAACTCAACGTCGCATCAGTTTGTTCGGGTGTATATAATGTAATAAATTATGATGTATTTTCTTGGATAAAGGTAAAACTTTATCTCTTTGTGAAATTCACAAGCTCCCCAGTTATAAGAATAAACCCCACATTTATACCAGCAGCAACATTAAAGTAGTGTACATATTCATACATTAATAATTATAATTCAAAAATTCAAAAACAATCACTCTGAAATGGGCCACTCTGATAAGTGAGTACTTTTCCTTCTCGCATTTTAAGTAATTTGATGCTAATACTTTAGTACTTGTGAAAATTTGAATGCATGACTTTTACTCACTACAGAGTAACTGAGTACTTCTGCATTGTGATATTGCTACTTCAATAACACATCTGTGCATTTCTGCCACCACTGGTAACTGGGAACATTACTGCACTACAATGAAAAACACCAACAGAGCTTATTAGCTCTGTTAGCTCTTGGTAGAAAAGCACCAAAACAAAAAGGCCTCCTAAATCATTAGCAAAGAAAAATAAAAGCAAAGCATCTGAAAAATTCAAAACCGTCTCAGAACTCATAACACTGTATGTGCGGACTGGTTCACCAGGAAGGTAAATCACATGGTTGTAATACCCGTGGCTGTTTTATGCATCTCTTGAAATGATTTTTTTTCTTTTTAGATGGAGAAATTATCAGTCAGATTAAAATGACGAACCTTGCGCTGGCTGAGATTAAAGAGCTTCTGAAGCAACAGGTAAAAAACACATTAAAGATTTACACAGGAGGCACAAAGCTCATCTGGATCCGTAATTTGTGTAACTAATAAAATTCATCATATAATTGCTTGTGTTTTCCAGATAAAAGAGATAGTTTTCCTGAAGAACACAGTGATGGAGTGTGAAGCCTGTGGTGAGTTGAGCAGATGAACAGAAACCCCGATCAGTGCTTTATTTATACCACTGTGTACATAAAACACATATTTTCCTATTTCTATACATAGTGTTTTCACAACAAGCTTTGGCTGTTGTCCAGATGATTTATGTTGATGATAACAACTAATTTTCAGACCTTTTGACACTATTCCTAGCAGTTCCTGAACTTTTAAAGCTGCAACTCAGACTTTCAAGTGCTGCACAGGACCCTTTGTGCAGGAATAATATGAAGAGACAGTGGAACCATATTTATATATGTTGATGGGAGTTTCATATCATCACATAAAGCTAATATACTACAGAATCCGTCAGAGCAAATTGGATGAGATACGCATATATAAATCAGCAAAACAACCTGCGTCAGCACACTACAATGAGCTGTGGTAAAGAACAATGGATCTCGTCTCTTCGTCAGGGATGGGAGGACTGCAGCCTCGTCCATCCTGTGTGCCTAACCCCTGCCACCCAGGAGTGAAGTGTATGGAGACACCTCAGGGCATAAAGTGTGGACCCTGTCCTGAAGGCATGGAGGGAAACGGTACTCACTGCACTGACGTGGACGAGGTATGCAGAGATATAATCGCTTACGACACAACACAACGCATTCACATGGTTTTTAGGTTTAGGAGACTTAATTACCTCTGAGCTTGTCCCAGCTACTAATTCTAACCTGAATGTCTTGGGTTGTCATTCGACAATCAAATCAAACAACCTGAAACTTGGTGAACTAAACTGGCTGTCTGCTGCAGCTCCACTCGTTGTGCGGTTGGCAGCTGGTCCTCCTTTTGAGCACGTTAACAAATAGACGCAGATAGAAACTAAACCATTATTCACATCAAGTTAAGCTGGAAGCTGCCCTTAGACTGACTCATATGGAATGAAATGATAAGCCTAACACAACCTAAGAGTGCAAGAAGCTGCAGAGCTATAGTGATTCCCAGTGAGTTAAACAGTACAAGTCAGTTCATTTTGATGTTGAACAACTGTGCAGCTATGGTCCACACACTCAGGTGTTTTCACTTATTGCTTGATAAGACCTCAGTGAGGACTGTGTGGGTGAATAAAAACCCCTCCTCTCAGGTGTGCTGCACCTGTCAGGATGGGGAAATTACACCTCTTTCATTCCCATTGGTTCATGAAGTTTGGTGACCTTACGTAATTGCCAGCAGAGTTGCGCCGAACATGAACCTGAAGTTTGATCAGCCCGAATGAGTGAAACACCTGTGTGGGGGTACAGGGTCTCCTCTCTGTACTTACAGTAAGTTCTAAATGAGCTTATGGAGCCTTCAGTCATTTTGGTCCAACTCTCTGAATTTCTCTACCACATGAACTATGGTCTGCTACAACAGTGACTTTTAAAAGCAGACGACAAACCTTTACAGGCTTTTAGTTAAAAGTGTGTGGTTGATGGGTAACACTTTTATTCTATTATTCTATTATTATTCCCTTCTTATTGCAGTTTCTTTGCCTATTTTTTGCTTTTTATTTTGAAGCATGTTGAGGCTACACCTGTTGTTTGAAATGTGCTTTAGAAATAAACTTGACTTCATATCAAAACTAATTCTCCCACCTGTTGACCTCGAAGCTCAAAACACATGTGAACGTGCAGCAATCATCTCAGTAAACTGGTGCAACAGAAACACATTTTGAATTCTTGATGAGTGTTTCTGTGTCTTTGTTGTCGGCAGTGCACTGTGATGCCGTGTCACATGGGCGTGCGCTGCATAAACACCTCCCCGGGTTTCCGCTGTGGTTCCTGTCCTGCTGGATACACGGGCCCCCAGGTGCAGGGCGTCGGACTCGCCTACGCCACCGCCAACAAACAGGTCAGCACTGGTGCATGCACACTCAGCTCCTCTGCGCTCTCCTACTACTTTTACTTAACTTTTAAAAATCTTTCTTTTACGTGAAACCTTCCCATCTGCACTGCAACATGTGTTTTTGCTTTTCACCTCCTGCTTTCTACACCCATCTACAACACCTCCTCACTCTGTTCTGTACACACAGTGTGTCAAACAGCGTGCGCTGGTCTGTTTCAGCACCACCTTAATCCTAAACACACGACTGTCTCCACTCTGCACTTCATCACGCACCTCCTCTTGTTCCAGTCTCGATGTGGAGGCCCCCTGAAGTTACTGGATGTTCTTTCTGTCTCTTTGTCCTATCAAGGTGTGCAGAGATATCAACGAGTGCGAAGGCTCAAACAATGGAGGCTGTGTGGAGAACTCCGTCTGTATGAACACCCCTGTGAGTATAAACACTGTTTAAGATAAATTACTTTCACCTTTGTGGGAAATCTGCTGCTAATATAGTTTCCTGTAGCCCGTAAAAACATGTATGGGCTTAAGATTTAAAATGAGTAAATCCAGATTTAAAATAAAGCAGATATCCGTTGCACAATTAAATCCAAATTCATTGATGTCAATTTAAATTATATAGATGTCGTGTTTGATGCTTGTTAATTTTGGAGCAAACTTATGATGGGTACAAAAAAGTTTTGGTTGCCACGTGTTTGATGAATGCCTGATAAATTATTGCACTGCAATGTGAACAGATTCGAACTGCAAGCCGATACACATGAGCAGTGTGATTAGCATCCATGCTAATCTCATGATTTGAAAATGCAGCAAACAAAAACACATTATCATCACATCATCATAAACATCCATTATATACTGCAGGGACATTGGGTCATTATAACCCATGTTAATTCCAGGATAATGCATAATTTCTTCCTCCTGCTGCTCAGTTCAGTTGTTTGAAGTTCGATCGCAACAGTACTAATGTAGGAACATGGACTGATGCTCGCCCTGATCAGTGAAATGATCTGTCTGCTTCCTCTGTGTGCCATCAGGGCTCATTCAGATGTGGTCCCTGTAAGACTGGCTACGTTGGGGATCAGCGACATGGCTGTAAGCCGGAGAGGGCCTGTGGGAATGGCCAACCCAACCCCTGCCACGCCAGCGCTGAGTGCATCGTCCATCGAGAGGGTAAAATCGAGTGTCAGGTGAATAAAATAGTCCACAGTTCTTAGCGTAAAATTAGGCAGTTTCACTCTTTGCCCGCCACAAGTAGGAGTGAAGGATTTAATTGTATTTAATTGTGTCATGATTTCAAAGTGTATAGATCTTCATTATCTGCTTATTCAAGTTGTGATTCAGCAGTAAGTCTCTTGGCAGGGACTAACGACAGTGGAGGTTGATTTGAGCAAATGAGAAGTTGGGATGGTGTGGGTATTTTATGTACTTTCACATAAAAATATCAGCACAACAGCTTTAAAAAAATATTCTCTGTCACTATCAGTTGCTTGGGTAAAATCTAGAAAATTCTACTTCATAGTGCATATATTAACCTCTCAATGACACAGTCAGGTGCAGTTTAAAATGTAGAAGTCAGAGTTTGTACAAAGCTGTTAAACCTATTACAAAGCCTTTTTAAATATTGTTGACACAAGCCTTTGAAATATTTTACTTTGAGTACTTGGGCCGGATGTTGTGAAATCAAAGGTCTGTTTGAGCACTTAAGACCATCTGATACTGCATGCAGTACACAACAGGGGCAATGGAAACAGTCTGTGCAGTACATAAAACATTTTCCATCCTCACAGTGTGGAGTCGGGTGGGCTGGCAACGGCTACCTCTGTGGGCCTGACATCGACATTGATGGCTTCCCTGATGAGAAACTGAGCTGTCCTGAGAGGAACTGTAACAAGGTGGGTCCCTTTTATATCCTTGAAGAAGATTAGTGGCACAAAAACACAAGCGTAAATGATCACATAAATGAATCGGTCATCTGCAAAGAATCAAATACTTCCAGGTCTTATGTAGATGTGGTGATACATATTTACTGTATGATGTGATACCTGGTCAGAAATTGTATCATTCAAGATTCAAGATTCAAGATTCAAGAGTCTTTATTGTCATTGCACATGTCAATGAAATTTCCATTGCAACCCCCATGTTAGATGGTAAGAAAGATAAGACTAGAAAGAGTGAATAAAATTAAGATAACTACAATAAAATAAAATAAACCAACATGCAATAAAAAAAATATTCGTGAAGCAATTAAAAATATAACAGAATGAAAATATACTTAGGCAATAAAATATACTAAACAATAAACAATAAAATATGGAAGTGAAATGTGCAAACAGAATAAAATATACAAGCAGAATAAAATATAAAATATACACAGTGAAATGTACCGACAGAATAAAATATGCCAATGAAACTGAAATGTGCTGATATACTAAAATGTATATAATTATAGTATATGTGTGTACATAAAAGTCAAGTACACAGAAGGTGCAGGTGGAGGTAGAGGTGTAGGTGTAAAGTGCGGTGTGCAGTGTTCACAGTTCACACAGTCTCTCACTGCAGTGAGGGGCTGCTGGGGGTGATAGCTCTAACAGCTCTGGGGAAGAAGCTGTCCCTCAGTCTGTTAGTGGTGGTGCGGATGTTCCTGTACCGCTTTCCTGATGGAAGCGGTACAAACAGTCTGTGGCCCGGGTGGCTGGGGTCCGTGGCGATGGATCTCGCCCTCTTTCTGACCCGACCTTCATATATAGAGTCTAGGTCAGGGAGGGGGCAGCCCACGATGCCCCATTGTTGAGTATATAAAGTTAACTTTTGTTGACACTGTCAGAATGGTACTGGCTGAGGTCTATTATAGAACTGTGGTTTGAGGTTTAAATTCCATTGGAAACAACAATTTCACCATCACAGGACACCAAAATTCAAAACTTAGACATTTAGTTTTAGCAGTTCTTGAATTAAAGCACATTTAAGGAGAAACTCATCAGTAACACTGCATATCAAACACTGTTAGTAGCTTTATTGGATCTCATTTCAGTTTTCCCTCTTGTAGTCGACTTTAATAGGGAGTGTCCTTCCTTTCAGGATAATTGTCTCACTGTGCCCAACTCTGGTCAAGAAGACGCTGACGGTGATGGAAGTGGAGACGCCTGTGATGATGATGCAGATGGGGATGGGATCCTCAACACACAGGTTCATGCACACAAGACAGTGATGGGATATAAAAATAACTCAAAATACATAAAACTAATGAAAAGCATACATCTATCTTTTTGTCATGCCACTGTGTCCTGCATGGACTGAAACAATTTCTTGACAGGACAACTGTGTGTTGGTGCCAAATGTGGACCAGAGGAACATCGATGAGGACGACTTTGGAGACGCCTGTGACAACTGCCGCGCTGTCAAAAACAACGACCAAAAAGACACAGATGTGGACAAATTTGGTGATGAGTGTGATGAAGACATTGATGGGGATGGTTAGTATTTAACATGGTTTTTACACACAGTCACTTCAATACTGATTTCTTAATTCATCAAGTATTGATGTTTTGAGCTTTGAACAGTCGGCGAAAAGCTTATCAATTTCAAAGTGGATTAAAAGTAATCTTAAAGCTGCAAAAGTTGATTAATCATTCCAACATTAGTGGACACTAACATAAGAGATCTAATGTAAATCATGGTTTTTAAGATGAGGGCAGGGGAGTACGCTAAATTAGGTGAACATTCAGTGATGCACACTTTAATCTCAGGAATCCTCAATCACTTGGATAACTGCAAAAGGGTTCCTAACGCTGACCAGAAAGATCGTGATGGGGACAAAGTGGGAGACGCCTGCGACAGCTGTCCTTACATTCCAAACCCTGACCAGGTCAGAAAGCCCCTTTCCTTCTGTACTCATCAACAATTGTGTTGTAAGCTGGTTCTGCAAGTCTCTAAATCAAGAATTATACTATACTAAGAGTCTAGTGAGCCAAATTACATACAGGTTTAACCTTTGAACCAGTATTCATGATTTAATACACAACAGTCAAAGTTTAAGTCTGAGTTTAACAGTCAAAAACTCAACTAATCTGTGGCTTGATCAGATTTGAATGAAAAAGTATTTTTAATGCTTTGAAAGATTGACATCACCTTTTCCAAACAGGCCCCACCAAAAGATAGGGAAACCTCTGTTGAGAAAGTCGTTTTCAGGACATTTAAGGGCCAAAAGCAAAGAATTTTCACATGACAAAGTTTTTATCACTACGAACACTGGCCAATGACATCTGCACACACAGCTTGAAAAAAACAACGTCAGCCGAAAATGGTGTTTCATCCCAACCTATAACCTTGTTCAGTTCCATACCAACAATAATTCATTTCATCTTTGTCAGACGGATGTGGACAACGACCTGATTGGAGACCCCTGTGACACCAACAAGGACAGGTATTGTGTAACCTCATCAATCACATCACATATATTTGTTCCTAAACGCCTGTGTAATGAGTGTGCTGGAGACCAAAATGTGTATGTGTCAGTGAAAGTCTCTCTCGTCCAGTGACGGCGACGGTCACCAAGACTCTCGGGACAACTGTCCAGCCGTCATCAACAGCTCCCAGCTGGACACGGACAAGGACGGCAAGGGAGACGAGTGTGACGATGACGACGATAATGACGGCATCCCAGACCTGCTGCCACCTGGTCCTGATAACTGCCGTCTGATCCCCAACCCTCTGCAAGAGGACTCCAACGGTGGGTAATAGCCCTCACTGACCACAGTAGAAATATACTTTTCTTACATCTAGTAAAGAATAAATAAAGAAAATGTTTGGTTCTACGACTCTTTATCTTCTCAGGTGATGGTGTGGGTAATGTATGTGAGAAGGATTTCGACAACGACACTATCGTCGACACCATCGATGTTTGTCCAGAAAACGCAGAGGTCACCCTGACTGACTTCAGGGAGTACCAGACCGTCGTTTTAGATCCGGAGGGAGATGCTCAGATTGACCCCAACTGGGTGGTGCTGAACCAGGTTAAGTCACATGTTTGTTTGTTTGTGTCCCAAACTGCTGAACATCATATTAGTCTAATTAAATTTCTCTTAAATCCACTGTCTTGTTTGTGCAGGGAAGAGAGATTGTCCAGACTATGAACAGCGATCCCGGGTTGGCTGTTGGTAAGAGCGTTGTATCTGCTATTTTAAGCAATATTTTAACATTTGGGGAAATTGGGGAACATTTATATGAAGGTACACATATTCATCACTATTAGCCTACACATAGCATATTGCATCATGACCATGCATGACTATATTCTACAACTACCTGGTAGTTTTCCCTCAATAGCCTCCGAATTACTGCTTATTGATAGTAAGGAAGTTGTTGCACACAATTATAATGAACTAACCCTTAATAACCATAACCCCCAGAATAATGCATTAATAAGTGCTTTAAAATGATGAATAAAGAGCCAATGGGCCACTAATATGCATGATAATAAGCAACTAGTTAATGGTGAATAGGTGTACCTTAATAGAAAGCGTGACCAGAAATTGTCATTAGCTCTTTCGCCTAAGAGTTAGATGAGAAAACCGATGAGAATATTTGCATGGAGTTCAAGGTTTCCATGAATTCTACTGTGAAGCAGGACTTCTTGGTCGTTAAAACCAGCCAGTAACACCTGTGTCTCCACCAGGTTACACTGCCTTCAGCGGAGTGGATTTTGAAGGGACGTTTCACGTAAACACGGTAACGGATGACGACTACGCAGGATTTATCTTCGGGTACCAGGACAGCTCCAGTTTCTACGTGGTGATGTGGAAGCAGGTGGAACAGATCTACTGGCAGGCAAACCCGTTCAGAGCTGTGGCAGAACCAGGCATCCAGCTGAAGGTAGTCCATCCGTCTGCCGTGGAGGGGAAAAAATAATGCTGAGGTATACTAACACTGTAGACTGTTAGCTGGTGGTGTCCTCCTGTGGATACGGAAGTGCTGGTTTACGCAGGGGCTCCTTCAACTACAAACACGGCTGTTACTGGATACACAACAGCTACTGTAAGACATACCAGTACCATAAGGCATCATTTATAAAGGGCAATAAGATGTAAATAACGGTTAATAAATCACTTATTAATGCTTTATAGATCAGTTGTAGGCCATTATGAGGAACGCCTTTTGGGTTGCCAGGTTGTGGAAAATCCTGTTTCAGGAAGACTTTGCTTTTCTTATGAGTGACATCTAATTCACTAAAGGTTCTCACACATATCCATCAAGTCTGGAGTTAGAGCAAATGTTTCTAAAATAATCTAAATGGACAGCCAGCTATTAGCTAATGTCTTAGTCTTTCATGTAAACTAACTCAGTGCAGGTATGCTTAAAGTTAGCAATACTCAGTTCTTCCTAAAGCATTCCAATAGTTTTAAAGACACACAAAAGAGCTGCTATGACTTGCTAACTGATCGAAGGACATCAATGGTTGGTCCAGAGACTCAGACGTATTGTCCTTTGTGGTTTTGAAAAGGCTGTCAAGTCGGACACGGGTCCAGGTGAAAACCTGAGGAACGCCCTGTGGCACACCGGCGACACGAGTGACCAGGTCAAACTCCTGTGGAAAGATGCTCGCAATGTTGGCTGGAAGGACAAGACTTCTTACCGCTGGTTCCTCCAACACCGCCCTGCTGACGGCTACATCAGGTAACGACAGAGTTAAAGGTGCACTCTGGTCCCTGTCAAGTTTAGCCTAGCTTAGCACAAAGACTGGAGGGCGGGAGAAACTACTATCCCTCCATGAAACCACTTGCTGATGTGTGATGTTGTTACCTGCTCTCTGTTGGTGTGCAGAGTCCGTTTCTACGAGGGTCCTCAGATGGTGGCGGACACAGGCGTCATCATAGACGCCACAATGAGAGGAGGTCGACTCGGAGTCTTCTGCTTCTCCCAGGAGAACATCATCTGGGCCAACCTGCGTTATCGCTGCAACGGTGAGTCTAGTTTCTGGTTTGAGAGACAGGACTGTGGCCAAAAACGCATGAACAAGCTTTCCTTTTTTACACTCACATTCTGTTTTACAGCTACATGGCTTTGGTTTATCAAAACTAAGTGGCCCGATATTAGTCTCTTTTAAGTACTAAATAAAATAAGGAGATTTTAACTAAACACTAATGTGTTTTCAGTAATTTTCAACAAATTAACAATAGAATACCTTCAGTTACTCATAGTTAGATAGTTGTATATAGCCAAACCTAGAAGAAAAAAATAAATTAAAAGATTGTAGGCTGGCATGCCTGTACAGTTTAGAGGCATGCTGTTTAACAAAAAACGAGAAGAGCATTCTGATCAATTTGGATCTACAAACTGGATTTGTGCTTCAGGAAATTGCCGAATGTAAATACAAAGTACAGATATGAATGCAGCTGTAAATGCTAAATGCTCAAACTGTGAAGTAAGCAGACATTTCTCTTCCTGTTGCCTGCAGACACTCTTCCTGAGGACTTTGACACCTACAGGGCCCAGCAGGTCCAGCTGGTGGCCTGATGACAGCAAACAGGTCCGGGGGATCCTGAGAACACT
Source organism: Chelmon rostratus (assembly GCF_017976325.1). Taxonomy (NCBI): domain Eukaryota; kingdom Metazoa; phylum Chordata; class Actinopteri; order Chaetodontiformes; family Chaetodontidae; genus Chelmon; species Chelmon rostratus. The sequence goes on from NC_055661.1 coordinate 13,046,494, forward strand.
TTCCAATGCACAACTGGGGTCAGAAATAAAATCATCGCTTTGCAAACATTTATTCTTCCCAGAAAAACTGATCGGCTTCACTTCAAACTCCTGACACAAGAGGAAACGCCACAGCAGCAAAACCAATTTATAATAACACCAGTTGTTTGATTTGTTTAACAGAAAATTCCGATCGTAAATATATTTTTCTATATTTTCCACTGTATGTTTACATTTCAGTTTATAATTTTGAAAGAACTATTGCAAAGATTTAACTGTCACGAATGAATAAATGTGGATTTTGGTAAATTATTTTGCAGTGACTGGATGAACGTGATGCTGCTAAGTGTGACCATTTACTAGGTTGCACAGCTGATTCTAGTCTTTAATCAATAATAACAGAATATTATCTTATCAGTAATGATGAAATATGTAATTTGAGCTGTAGTTTGAGATTGCAAACATGTCAGATTAAGTGCAGGGAAATAATCAAGGGACTTGGAATAATACTTTTTTGACATGGTGAATTTCCCTGGCACGGGATAAATAAAGTCTTATCTTATTTTATCTTAAAGCACCTTAAGTATATAGAAAAGCTTTCTATAAATGAAATATATTAATGGTGAACTCATACAACAGCTACACTGCCAGAAAGGTGAAACGTTTGATTTTAAGTAACAGACGTGACTTTTTTCAAACTCAACAGCTTTTAGTGGAAATCAACATTCTGAACATTTCACAAGCATGCACATATCCAAAATAATCTTTTAGATTTTGCATTTGGAAATACAGATTACAAAATAGAAACGATAGCAAAGACAATATACAACAGGATTGAAACACCATGCAGGTCCACAGCAACACGCTGTGATGTTGTAAAATGACATCGGACAGTTTTTTAATCAGCATATTCTGCAAATCAAGACTATGTGCAGAGAAAAATCTGTCTTCCACATTCAATTTAATTGACATTTTTCTTTCATCTTATAAACAAATGGTCACATAAGGAGAATCACATGGCAACAAATAAATAGCTACAGATCTTTTACTACGACTTACAGGACAACAGTGATATAATGCTATTCTCACTATAAGCTATAAGTGGAACTTAAACTGTTTTTCCAGAGAGAGCTGTAGAGTCAGTTAGAAAACGCCGTGTTATTAAAGGGAGATTTTAGTTAGACCTAAAACACTGTGGGAACAAGCAGTAAATACCAACTTTTTCACTTTTTCCTTTCATCCTGGGACTTAAAGGTATACTATGCAGGATATTTCTTAAAAAAACTATGTATGGACTCATACATCAGTAATCCCATACAACTATGTGGCGGTGTATTTATCTGCAGCGACCCTGCCCTCTGCCATTATTTTCTTATTTTCTACTTTACGTTTTGCTGTGGTCAGGATGTTTCTGTGTGTCAGCTTTTTGGGCGGTGGCTGAGTAGCCCCCAACCAATAATGCGCAGGTGCTAGCCTGTAAGTAGCACTCATTTAAGAGGAAGCTACAAGAATGGCAAACAGCGTGGAAAAAGTGCAAATGTAGCGATACAAAACGGCAAGTGGGCAAAGCTCGTTCCAAAGCGAGACTGAATCTGGGGTTGGCTTTCATCTGCTGGCGAGCACGGAAGGCAAGGATGGGGATGAAGAGCGACGTGGACTTAGCCTGGGGGGGCAGGGTTGACCATTGTGTTTTCAAACAAACTGACACTTCCTGCATAGTACACCTTTAAGAGACACCTTTAAACACAGGACTCCTGTTTGAGCTTCACTTGTCTGCTTATTCACTTAGGGGCAAGATTTAGCTTTGCTGCTTTCAAACACAACATGAATAGCGGCTGCGCTAACAGATAATGCGAGTAACTGGTGTCTCAGAAACAGGTCGATGAGGCAAAACAAACTAGTTTACAAGACGTAGAAAAAATACTTGGAGGTGATTTGTTCATCTCGTCCATTTGGAAACTGGTGTTCGCTTTCTGTATGTCAGTGTTTAGCGTCAGACTCTCAGCAAATGTTTGAGAAATTAGCACAAAGCCTCCAAAATGCAAATTCATGCTTTACATGTGAGAAATGTTTCCCACAAAGGATCTTGTACCATAAACTGACCAAAGTTGACATTTTTACCCTAATAATCTTTCCAATACCTCACTTTAACCAAAGGTGTACTAGCTGCCTAACTTGAGCTCAACCTTCACCAGTGTTAGTGTACAATTCAAAAAGGCATCAAATTCTATTGTCACATATGTTGCTAGGCGATTAATCAACTTCTAACTTGGAGAGAGCATGCCAGACCAATGTGAACAACTCTCCAGTACAACATGCAACATCCACCAAATACTTTTTGCTAATTTGCCTGCAGGTGGATGTTTCCAGCATCTGGAAACACTTGGTAAAAGCATGTTGTATTGGAGAAGAGTTGTTAAACATTCTTCATGTCCAAAACATGTAACCTGCATTTCAGATTTCCAGCTAACTTCATGCAGTGACAGAGACTGTGTTGCAGCACCATACAGTACTCCGATAGTGGCAGTATGTGTAGTCAAAGTCAAGATGCAGACTGCATCACTTGAGTATTATTGAGGTTGCAACTGACTACTAAAACCAGCCTGGTGTCACTGTGAGAACCGTGAATCGCTCGAACTTGATGTGAGTTTCATGTGGGGGGGGTAAAATAACCAACAAAGAAATACATTCGTTGGCGCCATTCCTTTCCAACATTAGAACCCAAGCTGCACTGGAGTAAGCCCTTTCTAGTTTTGCATCCCCTAAAATCTTCACAGATTAAAAAAACAAAAAAAACAAAACAAGACAAGCCAAAATATAGTTTACAAAGGAAAATAGAGAATTCATCTTTTCTTTGACATGAAAATATCTCCGGAGTTTACATCTGGAGTGAAACAGTCAGCATTCACATCAGGCAGAACAGTCCCTGCTCAAAGCCAGGAAGTCACAAATAAAGTGCCAAGCAACTAGTGGACTTAAACATTGCACAAAAACAGAAGAGATCAAAAAACAAAAAACAAAACAGAGTTACACTTTACCCAGTCCAAAAACCTGACATGATAAGCAACAGCATAAAACAGTATCTGATGCCACAGCTGGATCAAACTCCTCTGTATCACATGGCATAAGAATCAGCTCAATGTGTCTATCATGTCATGCAGTTGACTGCGTAATGCAAAAGCTTTACAAGATTCGAGTCCACCTATGCAAACGATCAGTGCATGAGCCAATCTGCAAACTTTGCATGACAGAACCTGCTTCCATCTTCTCAGGAAAGCCAAAAGCCTGCGCTGATGGAGACGAGGGGCTGGATCGACTGCGGGTTTCTTTACACTCGCACGCGTTGAGATGCTACAGTAGAGAGAGGGAGAGAGAGGGAGAGAGAGAGGGAGAGAGAGCAGAGCAAGCAACAGTCTGATTCCTCAGAGGAGAAAAGAGTGACGACTTAAGAGCGGAGAGCGAGAGAAGAGTCTGGTCCGAATGCGACGGGACCAAGAACTCCAAATGTCAGGTCATTTGCCAAAAACCTAGGACACTGCCACAGAAAGTACATTCTCTTATCATTCATGAAGTAGTATTATACAGAGATGGAGGTAACAGAGTCACTTAACAGGAAACTGAGTTAACTGTTGCACAGGAGAAACCCATACATGCATCCCTTTAGACTTTGTGATAGCGTTACGTTACACAAATCAAACCTGCAGAGCTATAGAAGGCCTTCATTTAGAGGTTTTGACTGTCGGTTTGGTCATGCATTTTGTTTCAGCTATAGCGTATATGTACAAGGTCAGTGTGACGGACTAGTATTCAGCAGGATGGCAGGAAGGAAGAGACAGGAAAGCCAAACATCACTGGCATTACAGCCGTGAAGTTTGGCTTTTTTTTTTTTTAAGGAATAAATATATTATATATTTGTTTCAGTGACTTAAAGGAAAAATCCAACTTAGGATAAATAAAACCAGCGTCTGGTAAAGTGACATTTCTCGGTCATTTTTAGTGGTTTATTTTTCGTCGTCCTTTGACAATGTTTCATTGATCTAAAACATGAAGAGCGAGTCAGGTTTGGCATCAGTTCAGAGGGAGAAAGGGTTTCTTTCTAGACAACAGTGGCACAGGAAGAAAGAGGAATTCTGGAAAAACTGAAGACAGTTTGAAGTAGATGACATGGCAGACTCAGAGATTCACACAAAAAAGTTTCAAAGTAAAGCTGGATTTATACTTCTCTGTTGAGATGTTCCTCTGACATACAAATAATCTATAGTTCAGCATACGATTTCACTCGTTGATTGTCATAGCACCACTTCAACACTTGATGGACATCCTGCACTCATTATATACTAAAACTAGTCGAGTTTGAGTTTTTTTTTTTTAACAGAGTGATGTCATCTTTTGGGGCATACCTCTGTTTATCACAGCAATAATACCGGCTGAGACGACTGTGATGTGTACTGGAAATGCACTCTGTAGATCACAATATAAATTTGTGTGGTTTAATTGACTCAAAGCTGTCTTCACTGTCAATGATCTCCATCAGCATTAGCAACATATAGGAGAAGACAGCCCAAGCTGACCATTAACAGGGTATTTCACCATTGGAAAGACGGCCTTTTCATAAAACAGGGCTGTCTATGCAATAGAAAGATTTTTGAAATTGGTGCTACATGACCAGAGAAGAAGGGCTGTGGTATTCCCCTTTGCTCAAAAGGTAGAAAACCTACAACTACCAGAATGCACCACAACAGACCGCAAAATGCTCCTGCTGGTGGGTGCCCTGCTGTGAGTTGGGTGGCGCTTGGTTTTGGCTACAAGCTTTCTTGTATTACAGCTCAACAGTCGACTAAAAAATGTTTCTGAGAACATTTCAGGAGAAGAATGGACAACGCAGTAACAAATACTTCGTATTTGAGCAGCACTGCCTCGTTTGACAGTTTGATCGGAGTGTCGTGTGGTGAGCCGCCCCTCTCTCGATCCGACATCTACACTCTGCTGAAGCGGGTACACAAAAACAGCCCTATAAACGGCAAATTGAATGGAGCCTGGGTGCAGGCAACATGGAGGGAAGTTCAGCATTCACTACCCACACTGTAATGATACAAAGCTGGTTGAAATTGGCGAAGATTCCCTTTAACAGTTCTTTGTTTATGTCAGTAAGTGTGATGTGCAGCTTTTTTCTTTTTTTGGCGGTATAAAGCCTCCATTACAATAACATTTCAGAAGAATAAATCCAGCTTAAATTCTGCTAAACAATAAAACATCAAAGGTGGATTTTTCCTTTAAGGTTGTTTTTTTTGTCTCATTTGCATAGGAATCACAGATTTGTGGATGGCAAACAAAACCTTTGATGGAGGATTACAGCAGACATAAACACTTCAACTAAAACAAATAGTACAACTGTAGAGGTGTGCAGTAAACCAAATGTGATTCCTTTTCGGGAAGGGGTGGGGCGGGTGGGTTGGAAAATCTTCCCAACAGCGCTTTAGGTAAGTAAATGATTAGCATGTCTGTACATGAACATTACAATATACCAAACGTGATCCCGCAGACCAGCACACACCTCTCAGGGAAACTCTGACAAAAGGCCAACGCAGACTGAACGCTGAAGTGACTTTTAAAATTTGTTCTACACATTTTGGCAAACGAGATCGCGTCATGGATGTAGTTAGAGATGATATCAATATATACATTTTCAGAAACCTGTGTAAACATTTTTTCAGTTTGAAACGGCGTAAACAATTTTAGACACTACATCCCTGATTGTTTTTGTGAGCATTTTCGTTGTTTGTAACACTGAATGAAACGGGGCCGATCTTGCTGCTGTCGAAAAAATTGCATACAATATATAAATACACTCATATCCTTTGTTTTAAACAGAACCGTTATGCACTTCACCCAGTTTACCAAGTGGAGTGAACAGACCTTCTACAATAAAAAATATTGTTATATTCATAAACTCTGAAATTGCAAGTTTGCATCTTATAAACACAATCATTTGGAGGCTTCAATGCTGCCGACTATCCAACAATAAACCGTGAAAATCTCTATGCTTTGTGGTACTTTTGTTGTCGATGACCTCCGTGGCAAAGGTCATTAGCGTTTTTGTTAGAGCTTCCCTGTCCAGGAGCAAAAAGCCTCCCCATAATTGCACTCCTTCTCAAATACCTCAAACCCATCCTTTCATTTTTTTGTTTTGTTTTTTAGCCCCACTTTAAAAAACATCAACAATTTGGCTATAAACTGTACCGATACAAAATACAGTACATTGATTTGTCAAACCTTACACAACATAACCACAAATATCACGGACCAAAAGTTTAGTTCCTCTCAAATACAAGAAAATGTTACAATAAGTTACGAAAATACGCTGTCACATTAGACACTTAAGTAGAACAGTAGAATACTCATGTAAGGCAAAATTAGGTGATTTCACAGTGACGACTTAAAAAGATTTAAGATTTTAGTGTTTAAAAACAGACAGCTTCCTTCACTGAAAGGAAGTTCAGTCTGGTGGGAGATATATATATAGATATAGATATATATCTATATATATATAGATAGATATATAGGCTTTTCACTGGCAGAAAATCAATTTGGATGTGTTTTTCTTGCTTTCTAGTTTAATAGAAATACCTGATGATTTTCTCAGAAAAAGTTAATCCAAGTGGCGTAAAACCAACCCATTTCTGGAGCACGCAGCAGTTTCTGGAGCTGTGCTAAAAACTAGGATATTCTGATTCGACCGTTGGGCTGCAGCATGGCAACGTCTACCACGTCCTACGTCAGAGAATGGCACATCGAACACCAAAGAGCAACTATGGGGAGGTTTTGCACTCCATCGTTAACCAAGTAGCTTAACAAACACATATATAAATATGTTGTAATCAATAAATAGACACAAATTACATCAGTGCAATTTTACACTATGCCTACAGAGAGCATTTTGGCATCAAATTTAAATTATGAAATGGAATATAAAATCTTGAACTAATAAATAAATAGAACATATAAATACATAAAGCATCAAAACATACAGTACATGATGAAAATAACATTTGGTTGTCAAAAATAAAGCTTTGAGTGTGAAATAGAAAGCCGTTACGGCATGATGGGAAAACCGATTCATTTGATTGCAGGGTAGAAGCAAACCGGCTCTGGTATATATGTTTTTTTGTTTGTTTTTTTTAACCCAGCCGTTAAATAATGTGTACGGTTTAGCCCAATGTCCTAGCAGCTTCCTGCTATGAGCAAATATTACCAAAACAAATATTAGAGTGGATATGAAAAAATAAAAAAAAAAAAAAAAAAAGAGTCAAATGTGCGTTTTTTTGGAATATATGTGGCATGTAATGGTACACTGTAAACACAGCAGGCTAGCGAAAGCGCTGAGCGACCAATCTCATTCAAAACGATAGCGAGGCCATTCCCCGGCAAGCCACTGGATGTCTTTTTCCCTGTTGTCTTTTGGTGGCGCATCGTTTCAAAGGGCTTCACGGAGTCGAGGGCGAGGTCGGACAGCTGGACGGCCATGCAACGAGGGAGAGGGTTCATCCCGCCCTTTGTTTCGCTCCATTCACAAGTTAGTGTGTTTTTTTTCTTCTTGTTCTTGGCCATAGTCAGCTTCTTGCGTTACAGCCTGTCCATCCTGAACGTGTCCTCTGTGGCGGGGTCTGCCAGCACCATGTCGGGGTCATTGAGCATGTGCAGTCCATCCAGGGTGAGCGGGTCGATCTTCAGCTCGTCCAGAGGAAACTGAGAGTCTGCATCGAAGCTGACGTCACCAACACCCGCCAGAGAGTTGGTCAGCTCTTTGGAGAGGCTCGGCGGAGACTCCCCTGTGACTAAGATACGTGACATCAGAGAGAGAAGTGGGTACTGACATCTGAGAGAGAGACGCGGAAGGTTCGGCAACATTTTTACACACGTTCAAAACACTTTAAAGAGGTATTGTGCATTTTGTAACTGGCAATAGTAACTAGCAATTAGTTCCTAGCATGGTTCAATGGTTATGTTTGTAGTTTATCTACACGTTTTCCTTAAGCATTTTCTTTTTGTTTAATATTTTACACTGTTATTTGCTTTGTGCCAACTAAAAACTAAATAGAAAGAATTATTATTACACACAATTATAAAGTAAGACAGTATAAATCTCTTCAAAACAGTATACATTAGTATTATTAAACGAACTCATGTGACATGTTTGGGAACGCAGTGTTACCAGTCTGCACATTTGAGCAGCTGCATAATCAAGTTTTAGCAAAGCTGTGAGTACAACGTGAGTTTTCCTTTTGTAACATCCCATTATTGATTCTACCAATTATGATAACACTGCACTCACCAGAGTAACTGCTGACTTCTCTGAAAAATCAACTAAAAACAGGTTTAAAGGGGCAACAAGCACAGCTGGACTGAAAGTCATTAATGTATATTGACAGTCTGCAAACACCTGGAGGGATTAAATTACAGCCCTTCCAGCAGGACATGAACCGGTATATGGACCAGCTCTGAAACCCTGATTAATGGTGCAAAGTGGGCAATACTTTTTCATACTATGTTTAACCTTATAAATTAAATTGAGCTATATTTTGACTGTTTTGAGTGTTTTCTTACTTTTAGACCCATCAGCTAGTCTAAATTTAAAGTTCTCTTTAATCATCAGGGAAATAGGAACATCTCAAATGATTGTAGTGATGAACACATTTTTTTCAATGTTGCTGCTGAGCGTGTCCACGATGGCAAAGACAAGGCTAACTGTTTTTAAAACCTGCATTTAACTATAAACAAATCCCTACACGTTCTGTGTTTGTAGAAAAAAACAACATGTGTCTTTTCTTGTGCTTGAGGAAGAAGAAGAAAAGGGTTGATGCTAATATCACCCTGTGAAAGAAGTTCGTAGTAAGTGAGCTCAATATTATTGGGACATTATTCTTGTCATAATATGCAGCCCAGCTAAAGCTGTGTAACTTTACTTGAAGTGAACCTGCTACCTGCTACAACTAGAAAAGTCTAATGACGGACTTGTGGTGTCACTACCTGTTAGGATGATGTTTGGGATGTTGCCGTGGTTACTGTAGCCGAGTTGCTGCGAGTCCTGTAGGCTGCTCCCGGTGAGGCCCATCATGGCTGCTTGTGTGTAGTTGAGGGTGGAGCACTGGTTGTAAAGGCTGGTGGAGCTGATGGGGTTCTCGATCATGTTGAACTGCTCCAGCTAAAAAGGCACAGAATTGAAACCAAGCATAAAAGTCAGGGACTGTCAGAGGAAAACATTTCTGTCTTTGCTGCTTACTGGTGGTGCATTCTGTGTCACCTGGTGAGAGAGGGCATTGGTCTGCCTCAAAGCCAACTGCTGATCGTAGAAGGAGTCGCCAAATATGCTGCCCACCACAGGAATGTGCTGGAGGAAGAGAGGCAAATTCAGAACAAATGTCAAGGAAGCAGCTACTGTTGAGAAACACAAACTAAAATAGCCAGAAGGAAAGTTATCTGGGCCCAGAAGCAGACGTTTCAGCGATGGAATAACAGACAACACAAGCAAAACAAAAGTCACACATCTGTCACACTGAGCAGTGACCAAAGCAAATGGTTTTCATGACGAGGGCTGTGGCGATTCAGACAAAAAGGGGAGGCTCATGAAAAGTTAAAAAAAGTTTTAAAATGATGTCTGTTCTTTAATGTAACTTAAAACAAACAGAATAACTTTAACATGATAAAAAAGTAAAATAAAATAAAATAAACTAAGACATGGAACGGAAGTGTGGGCATGATACGGTTGTGTGTCCCATACCTGTGGACAGGACACACAACAGTGCAGTGATGTGTTGACCGCAGCAGCCCTGTTCACTATGACACAAAAACAAACCAACTTGTTAAAAGGAAAATTCTGGTATTTGTCAACTTCAGTGTTATTCTGATATTTTCATCCAACTATTCATCAGGTAACTCAACCCACATGGACTCCAGCGTGAGCTTCCAAAGACTTCAACTGAACAGAAATCATACTTCTCTCATAATTACGGGGTTTTTTAATTAAAAATTGTAGGGGGTGGGGAGTAATATACTATTTTACAGGTAGTCACAGTTGACAAAGTGGACAAAACACTGTCCAGGTTGACAAATACTAGCACTTCCCTTGAACAGTTTCTTGTAATGAGAAAAGCACCAACACTGTGTGACTGGCATTTTTTAGTGGTGGAGTCCCAGTCAAACTGTTTCTAACGTTAGCCTTTTAGCCACTGATGCACCAGAGATGACTTATTCAGCACACGAAAGCCCAGAATTCAGATGGATTTAAATCAATCTGTACCTTTAAAAATCTATTTTCTCCTCTTTTTCCACCGATCCAGAGAAGATGCAACATCTACCACACTACACCTCACTCCAAAACATCTGGAAAGGAAGGACACCTACGCCAGAATGCTCTTCATCCACTCCAGCTTATTATACCACAAAAGAGGCAGTACAGAGTCAGGTTTAGTAGCTACACATTAAAGTCCATCTCAAGGAGCACAGGCTCACCCCTGATCCTACTGTTGTTCACCCTGCCACTCAATAACCGCACTGCCAGATCTAACGGTGTGTTCACACAGAAAACAAGGCAAATGTTTCACATGGCGCGATTACATAGTAAGTCAATGAAAAGACTCAACAGACGCTAATTATGTGACGTGAATACTCATCCTTTGCGTATTTATGCGAGTATTTGAGCTATAAATTTGCACATATTGGTTGGCTTTGCTGCATGTTTCAAAGGCACAGAGTCGCTGCTTGCTGACAGCTGCTGAGTGCTGGGGAGCTCTGGAAGAAGAAACATCTGGAGTGACATCTGACTCTGCTTTGATCCCGAGCCGTTTACCAGTGGGAGCTCAGAGTTTGTTTTTTTTTGTTTTTTTACTTTTGAGATTAAAAAGTGGATTTATCTTCACTGTCACATCTCAACTTGTCTGCAGCAGCAAGCTGCGGAGGTGTCGATCTCCACTGTTGGGTGTTCATAATTAGTCTCTCTGTCCATGACTGCTGACTGGAGGGGAAATGCACTGTATTTCATGGACACAGAGGAGACAGGGGAAAAAAAAAAAAAAGAACTAGACTCTCTGGTGGGTTCTGAGCTCAGTCAGATGATGAACTGAACACAAACAAAGCTGGCCTAAAACGACTTTGCACTGTTCCTCCTGAAAAAGCACAAAGGTTCGAATCATTTTAATATCTATTTTTGCCCACTACGTCAATGAGTGGGCAAACCAATATAAGAAAAGACATTCTACTTGTATAATATTTCAACATAAACACGTCCTTTAAAATATCTACAAAGATATATTACACTTTCAATCAAAGAGATTCACTTCGAAAAAATTGGTGGTACTCATGTTCTGAAAGACTTTAAATGCCCTGGACAAATGGGAGAATTGCAGTCAAATATTGTCTGTTTATGGACTCATTTTCCAATTTTAAAAACTGGTCCAGAATTGAACAAGAGCACTTCAGAAAGAAGCTGCGAAACAGGCTGCAATGTATGACTCCGTTTACAGAAACAGTAATTTTATCATGATAAAACACACTTAATTCAAATATGACACAAACAAAATAAAACTCACCAGAACTGACCAAGATTTAAATATATTTGACTTCAACAGATTTTCCTGGTAAAAAAACGGTAATTACTGGAACAGACACTCTGTGTGACTCCTGTTTGTGACTGACTTCAGGAAAGCCAGCAGGCACCATCATACACTGCTGACCGTCGGTCATTAACATCAGGTTCCTGGGAGTGCACATGGCAGACGACCTGACCTCAACGCCCATAATTAGTGCTGGTCACTACTTAACATACATCATTTATCAACATCAAACTGAAACATGCACTTTCTCTCTAAATGCACTCGAATACGCTCTGCTTTCTGTTCTGTATTTACATGTCTGTATTTGTATTGTATTTACAGGAACTTTTAGACATATTTTCCTCCTTTCTTGTTGTACTGCTGTGGGCTGGGAGGAAGAGTACTTTTGTACTTGTATGCAGCAACACAAGAAAATTACAAACTAAATCTTTTTGATTTCCATCTCATATATCGTATACTTAAGTTAGCAGGTTGTCACTTCTACGGAGTTTTTCACATCTAGTAGAACCATGGAATAGGTTTTTCTGTGGGTCCCTGTTGTTTAAATTGTCTCTCATGCAGTGTGACATACAGTACATTGCTCACATTATTCCACTTATCTGCAGGTGGCAGTAACACACCAGCAGCAATGAACCAACAAAGACAGTGAGGAAGAAGACTACACGCTAGTAAGCATGGATGTAAATAATGCATCTTATGAGGAAAGAATGCATTGAACTTGTTTGTTAGACCTAAAGAAGACCCCACAGGACTCTTCAACTACATTTAATAACTTAAAATGTGTTTCGAACTTGAGATTATTCAGATTGTTGTTTCAACATTGCTAACTTTTGGTCTTTAAGTTTTTGAGGGATGGGGTAAAGCCCTGATGACTGTTCCAGTGGGGCGTGAAACGACTTGTTGTTTGTGTGTATATGAACAGCAGATGTAAACTGAGGCACGGTTTAGCTCTAGTGAAAAGAGTTCTTGACTCACAAAAAGACAAACGGCTAATGTCACCATAAAGTCTCACAGTGCGACAGTTTATAGGCCAGGGCAGATAACGAATTTGTCGAAAAAATGTGTGACAGCAGAGCTGAAAAAACATCAAAGAGCTAGAATGCTTCATAATTACCATTCCAAGTCCTGTGAATGGGCATTTATAAATATTTTCTCTTTAATCAACATAAAGAACATTATTATTGGTCTATTTGTCTGTTCATATGAAGAGCAAAACGGAGCTGAACAATCTCAGACCTCTTATGAAACTGACGCTTATCCATATCAGAAAAGTATCTCAATCATGTGTGGTGCACACTGAAAAGACTTTTTTTTTTTGCAAGCTGAGAGCTTAACATTTTAAGACCTACAACTGGTCAGGGCCTCCATCAACAAATTATCGCCATGTTGTCATGCACACAGTGAACAGTGACCGTGGTGATGAAGAAATGAGTTATGCAGCTGTTGACACCATGAGTGGTTTACTGCTGATACAGAGAATGAAAAGCAGCCTAACTCATCTACAATTAGCTTTCCCCCAGGCACAAAGCCCTTCCCCAAACAGCAGCCAGCTTGGTGGGTGGGCCCTTACTTGAGGCGAGCCGCCGGGGGAGAAGCCTTGATTGGAGACTGGGGAGGTTGGAGACTGAGTGGCTGGTGAGCCAGTCTGATTGCGGTACTGTTGGAGGGAAGAGGGTTAGCTGGCACTAAGTTTCATGCCTGTCACACACAAATCTCAAAGGACGGGATCTGAGAGGGCATCAGTCTTGAATCTGCTCATCATGTTTAATGTGTATAGGTGGGAAACATTACCAATTACAACCAGATAAATTATGGTACAACTCTGGGGCTGGTCGGCTTTTTTGCACTTCTGGAAAAAATGTCTGTGGAATAGTAACTGAGTGCCAAATGGCGAGAAGAATTTGTCAGCTTTAGAAAGACCTGCAAGCATCTGATCCTGAATATAACGTGAATATAACGTGAATATAACACGAGTAATAACTTTGCTTTGAAGATAACTGGAGCAAAAAGGCATAAGATGTTTTTCCTAATACAATGAGTTATATACAAAATGACAAACAGGTGTCAAAGCCAAGTAGTATAAAAAGGATGTGAAGCTATTTATTGGGATGTATTTGGGGCAGCTGCAGAACTTTCAGAACAACTGGCTGGCGAAAGCAAAATGGTCCCTGTCATCAAATTAGCTGTTATCTCTGCTTCCACTTTCTGACTAGACTTCCTGGATTCTTACCGAGCTGACACTGATGCTGGCGGTGGTCTGGCTCTGGCTGTCTGGGGAGGGGCTGCTGGCAGTGGCTGTACCAGGGGAGGCCAGAGTTGGCAAGGTGATGAGCTGGATGCCCTGTGACAGGGCCTGCTGCTGCTTCTGGAGGTCACTGAGCAGCTGAGCCTGGGCCTGCGCTGTCAGCTGGTTGAACAGGGGGTACTGGGCGAGCTGCTGCTCCAGGGTCAGCGGCTCTGTTGGCACGGCCTGAGGAAAGATGCACATGGACTCTATTGAGGCTTGTCCCAGGAAATGTGCTATATGCTGCATATATTTCTAAAAAGTACACAGACACAGTCAGCTCTCATGGGGCTAACAGTGTTCAAGCCAAACCACTTCCCGTAACGAGTAAAACAAAACTTTAAGTCAAACTTCAAGTTTGTCGAGCTGAGCCGTACCTGTGTGATGTTAACAGGTGAGGAGAGGGTGGGTGAAAGCTGCTGTGGGGACTGTTGGAGATGAAGGTCAGAGGTGAGAGTGAGCGGCACCACGGGCGGTTGCCGGCGCTGTGCCGTTACAGTCATGGTGGGCTGAGAGGAAGTGGGGATCCCTGACGAGGAAACAAATAAGAGGTCTCATGAAGGTCTCCACCATCCATACCTGATGCACATTCAGGTGTGTGAAAGTTTTCAGGTTATTACCATGGCTGGCAGCACTGATGCCCAGGTGGGTGAGGTTGGTGGTCAGGCTGCCCGTGCTGTTGGACGTGCTGAGGGAGGGGAAGGCCACAGTGTCCTCCGGGTCCAGCGGGGTGGACAGCGGAGGGGGGAACTGGATGTTGGTCAGATCAGGAAGTGAACCACCAGTGTTGTGTGCAGCTGGGAGCACGGATGGGTTCAACTCCTGGTCTGGTGATGGGAATATACTAAAAAAACACAAGCTCTGTCAGACATGAGGAAAGCTACTCCTACATGACCATGCAGCTGAGTTTTTCAATGACTTAGTGTGAGCGCTAGGTTTCAACCCATCAAAATACAAAGTACTATTTTTTTCTAGTAAAGACACTGGATCTTTGTGTTCAATATAAAATTGAATTGATTGATGATTTCAGTTATATAATCACAGTTGAAAATGTGGGCTAATGTTTACAAATGTTACTGATAGAAACAAACCTTAAACAGCATCAGGAAACATCTAAAAGCTGTCCTTTAGGATCAGTCCTTGTATTGAACTATCCTTTAATTAATTTGGGAGTGGCATTATTAATCCTGTGCTGAATTTTGGTATTACTGACAGATTTGTGACTTTCAGTGGTGTTGAAAAGGAACAGTAACAGAAGACAGCTTTCTAAATTATGAATCTGCTCCTAAAACCATAAATGCAACACACGGGTCAGTTGTCTTCTTTCTGCTGTGGACGGTTTCCTTTCCAATCACAGGTGAAAAAGCAGTTTCTCTCATCAAGTTTAGATACAACATAAAGGTGTCTGGAGCCCATTTAACAGACCTTTAGGGTTTTTACTGGGATGTTTATCAATTTTGGTATTACAACCATAATGAGCAGTTCCTGTAGGACTAGATGTAACACGTTTTAGTGCCTTTACAGCACTTTTCCAGTGTACCTCGAACAGCTGTCTTGTATCAATGCACTTACTGTGTGACTTATTTGTGTGACTGACAGGCTGCTATACTCCACTGGTGTTTCACTGTAAAGAATACTACAAATAATAATAATAATAAAACAATATACTTGAACCACTCACTTGATTCCCGGGACATCACATGTGTTGGGCTTTGATGAATCATCCTAAGAAGAAAATATAATCATGAGCCACACATATTTTATACACGTATCACAACACGAGTACAAGTGTAGCTCTTCCTTTTTCCCCAACAATACCTTCTTGTCATCCCACAACTGTTCCTGCGCATCCTTGTCTGCATTTGAATCTGAATTCTCCGTCCCAGGCACTGTTAGCAGCAGTACTAATTAGTGAAACAGCAGGACACAGTTACTTGCTATGACAAAATACATAACAATTCAAATCAGTGCAAGAAATGAGTCATCAATATCCCAGACAGTCAAGCAGGATATGGTGCTGTGCACTAGATTCCTGAGAGTCTAAAAATAGCAAGGTGACCAGCAGACAGTCTGACTGAGTACATGCCAGCCAATCTTGGCTTCATTATATCAGAGCCTCACACATAAAAAGACATAATCCATGAGTAATCAGTGAATTATTGATCATCCTCTCTAGAACATCCTGAGTCAGCTCCATTCCGAGATGCTACTTGTCCACAGCCAGCTGAATACTGTACCAGCATGCTGAAGCAGTTATTTGAAAGATATAAGTGTCTAATTACGTCATAAATATTTCATTAAAAGTCTACATCTAGTTCTTTGTGACATCAACCGACCCGTTAATGTCATTTAAGGTTTGCCGCCTGCATTAGTCCACTGCACATTAATAAATAAAAGCTGCCCTGTGTCTTTGTAACTGGATCTTCCATTACCTCGTTTAGGCTGCAGCTCCTGTGATCCCCCTGCAAACACCTCCTGGGGCTTTGGATTCATGGCGCTCTGGTGTAAGGCAGAGTCCGAATTTGTCCTGTATGTGTTAGAAAGATGAGATGTCAGCAAAATCATGGCCAAATCCCTAATGCTGACAGAGAGCCAATTCTACAGCATCATATCCACCGAGAATCACATTCTGTTACAGATGTTTATTTGCCATCATACGGCCCAATACACGGCCTTCTTAGTGCTGGTTGAGTTTGGCAATTTTGTCCCAACATTGATGCACAGAGTCACATAATTAAATTTTTTGCAATTGAGCTCTGTCCGGTTGGGTGTCCTACTTATCGTTTTGGAAAATGGAGGAGGGGAGGTGACTTACCTTCTCCAGCTGGTGTCTGGCGGTGGGGAGAGGTAAACCGAGCTGTAAGGACAGCTGTCGATGTGAATTTAGTTAAGGCTAATGAAGCAGAGGGGATGAAAAATGGATCTCAGCTAATCCATATTTTCATGCCTGTTGGGTGATTCAACCAAACAGACCTGATACAAAATAAATGCCCACACACACACACAAGTGTTATTGGGATCCAATTACTTTGAAAGGCTACAGTCAGCGTCTTGTTATCTGATGGTGAAATATACTTCTAAAAATAATCCCAACAACAGTGCTAACAATACACTGTATTGAATTGTATAATTCAATATCGGGCTCTTAATAAATGTAGTGAAACATCACGATTCACATCACGCTTTGTTAAAAATCTGCGGAACAACAGAGCCTTCTCCTCTTTCTATCACAACATCTGCTGGATTTTGCTTTGTGCTACGCCTACATCATATAATGTTGAGAAACCACTGTATATGAATAAGGCAAATCTACACTGGTTCCCTCTGAGGTTGCAAATGATAATTATATAAATTTAGAACTCAAAGTATGAATTAAAGTTCAAATTTGTGATTTAAAACCTAAAAATTCCAGCTGAAATTAAATTTCATTGTATTATTTGTGATTCCAGCAAAGAGGAGCAATAAGGCAGACGAAAACTGTTGATACTGTTCGAACCTACTCAGTCATGTCTCTAAACATACTAACTGAATTACAACAACATCCTCAACACTTCTCGCTTCTGAACAAAAAAAAAAGGATATCTGCCGTCCATGTTTGTCCACTGACAGCGGCCGGCGGTGAGGAGACGTGATGCGGTTCCTGTCACGGTACACACGCTCCACCAAACCATGGTGCCTAGTTGTCCGGCTGGTATCAAGCACCGAGTTCTAGAGTGAACAAACCAGGTGAAGAAGCCAGCAAAACAGCTTACTTACACAACAACTATGTTAAAGGATAATGTTTAAGGATTAATGGTGCAAATGTGTTCATTTCAAAATGAGTCAAGCCATGGGCCCCCCATACTGATGCTCGAGTTGGCAAATGTATTTCAAGATGGAAAGCCATGACAAGCAATGACATACTTTAAAATTTTGGAAACAAATTACACTGCAGGGTAGTACTGGTATACCTTGTATTACACACGTCTGACTTCCTTTTGCTCCTGAACCATTATAAAACCTGGTAGGACCATTTGGCACTGACCGGCAGGTCATATCTGAACATTTTAATGCCTTCATAACCCGAACTAAGCCTGCAGACTTTCTAAAAATTATATATCTTCTAAGTAGAATCATCTATTTTGAGCCAATCTTTCACCAACATAACAAATAACTGCAACCTTTGTGTTTCCAATATTATCACCAACAGCTAAGAAAGGTACACCTGTCGAGAACAAACCATTGATTTACCAGCCGAGAGAGGCTAAGGGCTCACCTGAAAAGGCAGGTCAATGTTGCCATTTCCAATCTGATTGACATTGGGCAGTGAGCCTCCATAGTACTGTCCACGATTCTGCCCTAGTTGCAAATACTGGGTCTTCTGTAACTGCAACTGTGCAAAGTAAAATTGCATGAAAGCATGAGTGAATGACTGATCTGGTTCATAAAAAAAGTGATGCTAAAAGTGAACAATGCCTGCCAGTCCACAGTGGTGACATGAAAGATAGATGAATCCATTAATTGACAGATGAAACATGATGAGACAGGCAGATTGGCTGATTTATGAACAATTACAAGGCAGACAACATCTTTCATAGCCAAGAAGAATCACATCAGCTGATGTGAATGACACCTGACTGACAGCTGGTGCAATTATAGTCTACCCATGTAACACACCTGGTGATTACATTAGCCATGTGTCTTCATACAAAACCAGTCACAAAGGTAATGCGTGTTGTTACAGAAACACAGTGATGGACGTCCTCTTTGACAAATAATGAACTGAAGTAAGACTGATGATGATTGATGGTTGGATGACAACAAAATGAAATCTGGCAGAGACCACAAAACTGACCACTTAATTCCCTGCAGTAAATGAAAGTACAGCTCAGGTTTACACTGATGTGGCATGTGGTAAGTGGGCGTCATTTCCAGCAATAGAGCCAACAATTAGCCCAGACATTTACTGGCAACAAAATGTTCTTTTTTGTTTTGGTTTAAAGAGCTGAGACAATTTGTTGATTAATTGATTTGTTGGTCACCTGAAAATGAGTTGGCAACATTTTCCATTTCTGAAAGTCATTTTTCAAGTAAGAACCCCAAACAATCTTCTAAGATTTGCTGCTTTACTCTGTTTTTTGATTGGTCTTGTTATTGGAAAATACAGTAATTAAAGTAGTAATATTTTCTTAACAGTACTTTCAAGTAATTATAATAGTACATTACTCCAGACCAAAATATGGCTTTACCTATATCATCATTTAATAACCTGATTATTTATATCTATCAGACAACCATTGTTTAGTCTATAAATGACAGAAAACTGTGAAAAATGCTTATCACAATGATTTAGAGCACTTAAATTGCTAGTTTTGTCCATCCAATAATCACAAAGATACTAATTTTAAATTATACACAAGGGAGAAAAGCAGCAAATTCGCGCAATGAATGCCGAAATGTTAGGCACTTTCATACATTATATATAATACATGACTGACTTCAAAGACTAATTTTGAAAATCATCCATTATTTTCTATTAATGGACTAATTAACTAAATGACAAATCATTTCAGCTCTCGACTAAAAAAATGGTTGGAAAAATAATCGGCAGCTGAGTCGATAATGAAAACAATCATTAGGTAGTTGCAACTGCCTAATAATTTTTTTAAGAGTTTAAAGCGTCCATTTCCCGTTGTTGCGAGAAAGTTGTCAAAGTTAGCCTGACTTAACCTTAACGTACGCTATCTAAATTAAATGGTTCCAGATGGATCTATTAAACCCGAGGAATGTCGGCTGTTTAATGCTGATTTCTTTCCATGAGCCCGATGATTGCTTATTGGTTAAAAATAAGCCAATATGCTGCCGAGCTAATGTAACGGTTAACGTTAGGATAGTAGCGGATAGGTAAACGGAGGAAAAAAAACATCTGGGAAGGCTGGTTAACATCTGACGGGCTAATTAGCAAACGCTAACTTAGCCCCCTCAGAGATATTGACGTTACTCCACTGTAGTTTCGAGCAGCACTTTCCTAACATGTTGTTCTCCACAGATTTACATGTAAGACAATTTGTTTGCTAGTGAAATGACAGCAGTGACTGCTCTAACCAGCCACAGACAGAGCACAGGTGCACATTATCAACAGCTCCTGCAACCTAGCTAAGATAGTTAACGCAGCACACTAGTAGCCTCTTGTATTCATGTACCGCTGGCATGTTTTTTTTTTTTTAAAGGCAGAGTGAAAACATAATTTGGTGTTGTTGAACCGATGCAGCTGAGGATGTTAATATCAACTTAAGCTATTAAGCATCCCAACGTTCAGATTTATATCCGCAGCGTTCGTTAGCTGCCAAACAGCGATGCAACAATATGTAAACAATTAGGGTGCGGAAGTCTTACCCGTGCAGCTCTGGTGATGTTCAAGTCTTTCATCACTTCTTCAAACGCCGCAGTCTCCTCCGCCTGTTTCTGATTATGCAAAGCGATTTTTTCGCTAAATTTGCGAGGATTGTTAGAGGACGCCATCTTTCCCTCTTCTTCTCAATGGAATGTTACGTTACACACTACGCTAGGGCCTTGTGGTGTCGTCATCACGCACAGTCAACGGCACGACAGTGGCGTGCGTGATGATCTTGTTTAGTGCTTCTGCCACCGTCTGTAACGCTGGCTTTGAGGCAGGTAAAGTTTGATATAACAAAAAGGTTATACATGTTTTGTTTTGTTTTATTAAAAACATTATACATATTCTGTTAATTTTTTTAAAGATTTTCTCTGTATGTTTCTTTGCATTTGTAGTACTTACTTTTTATTTGTTAATTTTTTTTGTTACTCTTCCTGTGTTTATAGTTACGCTCCAAAATACAGAGGCAAATTTCTTGTACATTAAAACCTACTTGGCAATTAACCTGATTCTGACTGATAAGATAGGACTTTAGTGGCATGCACTTATAGTGTACATGAGAATAAAGTATAAATGCATGATAAAATGAAATAGAATAAAAGCAAAAATGGGTGCACTGAGTAATGAAAGTGCAGAATACTAGTTACAATGTTTCCAGTTACAAGCAATGTAATGTATAAACTGTGCAAAGGTGTATCTTTCCATGTTTCAAATGAGGCAAACAACAAAAAAGTAGGAACTGAATGAAGGGCTGATCACCAAAGGAGGAGTAGGAATAGATAGAAATACAAATACTTTGAGTAAGTCTGAGGTAACTTAGTCATTGTCCAGAGTGGACAGACTAATGACCACTGGGAGGAAGATTCTCAGGAGACGTTCAGTGGTGCAACTTTATGGTATTAAGTCTGTTGTTGAAGGTGCCACTGCGTTCATCCAGAAATGCATGGAAGGGGTTATGTCATTGAGTCAAATTCCAACTAAAAACGATCCATCTAACTCCATTTATATTTGAAAGTTCTTGTAATACACACTAAAATCATCTCTAATTTTTGTTTATGACATCTAGGTTGTACCATAAAAGGTTTATTGTTTTACTGTTTCTGAAACAGCAACAGTGGGCTTTCTTGCTATTGCAAAGTGTTGAAAAATTCATGTAACACTGATGAAGAGAAAGTAATTATCTGAAAAACATCACATGCTCATAAATACTTAATATTAGCTTTTGAAAAACACCAAATTGCAACTGGATGCACTGATCAAATTCCTGGAGGACATATTTTATTTAAAGGACTGTAGCTCGTGGAGCTGTAGAGCCTGGCATGTCCTGGCTGAGGCACACACCAGTTTCTCAGCTCAGTTCTGGCCAGTGACTTTGGTTCATACCCATCTCTCTCCCCTCCCTCTGCTACCTGTCCATCTCCTGTCACTATCTGATAGAGGCAACACCTAATTAAACAGATAATGTCAAATTCGTTAAAGAATCTCAATGGTGATGTACTGTAAGTGTGATACGGTGATAATGGCAAAGGTAACAGAAGGTGTGGCAAATGGGACAATAAATGTGATGTACTTGCGAAAGGATAATAACTTGATGACTAACAAAAGTGACAAAAACACTGTTTGTCTGCGCTGAGAAGTTAACGCAAGCAAGATTCACACAGAATATGGGCCAAACTTTATTATTCATTCATGCGGCAGAACATAAAGACACAGGTTTGGCTAATATGGTGTGTGTTAGAAGTAAACAAATGCCTATTGGATGGGAATCAGAGAGAAGCTGGGTTGGTGGTCTATGTGACAATCATAATGTCTCTGGAACCTAGACGATCCACAGATTAAAGCTATAACCAAAACAACTACAATAATAAAAAGTGGGGGATTGACAGCTGTTATGTCACATTCAATAATGCTATCAACTTGGCTTATTATTTGGAAACTAAAATGATAATGACACTGCCAGTGATCAGAAGTTGTTTGGGTTTTCAACACAACTGTCATTAAAAGTATAGCTGAAAAAAGTCAATTAGTCAGTGGACAAAAAAAAAAAAAACAATCTGCAGCTATTCTGATAATGGCTTGAAGGTTAAAATCTTTTTAAAAATGACAAATGTGAATTGCTCCGAGCTTCTTAATTATGACAGTCTGCTTTCCCGTGTGGTATCAGTGTGAATTGAATATCATAAAAGGTATTTTTCGCTACTGTCAGTTATTCAAAAGACCAAATGATGAGTGGAACAATCAAGATCAATCAATAATCAGCAGATGAACTGGTGCCCGTATGAAAAGAAATTATTATTCTATTATAGAAGTGTCCCTTTAAATGTCTGTAGGAGTGTGTGGATGCAAACAGTTCAACCTTTTAGTGCAGACCAGTGCTTCAGTTGGCTTCTTATGGAAATATGTCATCCTGTCAAAATAAATACATAAAAAACACCTGAAAGGTATTTTTTTAAACATGACACACCTTTAATAAAGGATGCACATAAAGCCACACAAATGTCTACATTCCCCTTTGACTACAGCAGTTTACTTTATATTGCACTTCAATGAGATATCATGTGCTTTAACTAGTACAGGTAAAAGAATACAAATACTCACTAAGGCAAACAGGAGACAGTTATAAAATGGACACTCTTCAACATCATGTACTCATCATTAAAACGAACAAAAACAAGAACTTCGAGCTTGTTTTTTTCCTTATACAAACATTAAGCGCATCGATAACTTGAGATAACTTGATCAGACTTGTCTGATAAATCTTGCTTTGAAAAGTGCGGCAATGCAGACGAAATAAAAACACGAGCCGGCATCAAACATGGCAAATGCACAATTTAAGTAGTTCTTCTGGAGAAATTGGAATTTTTTGAGGATTTGAGCAATGATTAAGATATTAAATGTGCATTAATAAACATCACCCGTATCCTCACATTGTGCTAGGCAAGGGAAAAAAGCATGTGCGGTTCACAAGATGTAGCACTTGCTTAAGTAAAGAGCAGCACACACTGACATTCCAACAGACACACACAAAGGATTTATGTAGCTGCCATTTGAGACCCACACTGGTTTGTTCTGTTGACTCAGAGAACAATTAGTGTGCCAGTGGGGGTTTCAGCTCAGGAAACAGAAGGGCAGTGGCAATAAAAAGAAAATAATAAATAAATAAACATTAACACCCACATGGAATAACTGATTCCAAGTTGAAACACAACCATTTTTCGTGTTCATTTGTGCAGCCATTACTGTGCATTGATATGTGGTTTGTTGATTGTAAATTTGAGGAGACGTGCAACAGTAATGTTCTCGGTTGTCTTGGTTGTTTAAATAATAAAATGAGACCAAACTAAATATTACTGGAAGCAAACAATAAAACATTCACAACTGTACAATCAAAATGTCTAATATTGTAAAGGTTGAGTCACACAAACACAAAATTTAACTTCAAAAATGCTATTTCCAGAGAAAATTTGTGCTGTCTGTAACTTAAGCCCTTGATTGGTAAAACTATAACACTTTAAAATGAATTATTTCCTCAAATAAGAAGAGATAGAAATTTAGGCAAATTCAGGAAGAGAACGTATATCTTCGTAGTTCATTTGGAGATAATATACCAATCAATTAATTACAAAATTCCAAAAGGAACAAACAACATGTCAAATGTGTTGCTCTGAAAAACTGTTGTTCAAAAGCTTGTATCAGTACCATAAAAGTGTCTCAACATTAAGATCCTTATAAGTTTGCGCATAAAGGAAATTTCAAGTCAAAATTTTCTGCATTAATGAAGATGTGCCTGTTAATTAGACATAACTTGCCCAAAATATGTACTGCTTAGTTGCTTTTCGAGTCATTCCCTCAAATGAACAGACAGACAGACAGACAGACAGACAGACAGACACACACACACACACACACACAGTATCTTACATAACGTTCACACCTTGCATTGACACAATGGTCGACAGAAAGAGCACATGGAATAAAATCTTCAGTCACAGGTCGGATGGTTAGCGTTGTGTGGTGTTTTGTGGAATTATAATCGGTGTACAAGCAATGCCAGCAAAGGATTCTGGGAAGTGCAAATCCCTCTCCCACTCATCCGTCTCTGTGTTGTACACCTGCACGATGCTTGTGACATTGTTCAGGTGCCAGTTGTAGCCCCCGACGATGTAAATCTTCCTGTCCAGTAAACAGCAGCCTGCCTCAGACTGGCCTGCTCTCATGGGACTGACGGTGGTCCACTGGTCGTTCTCTGGAATGTAATACTCGACCGCCAGCACATCAAAACAACGGTCCACATGGTCCATGCGACCGCCCAGAGCATAAACCCGGTCCCTGGCGCTGATCATGGCATGCAACACTCTGGGTTCATTCATGGGAGCTCTGAAGTCCCACTGGTCTGACGCTGGGTCATAGCAGTGGAGAGTTTTCTTGTCATCCAACGAAACGCCATAACCCCCTGAGATATACAGCTTGTCTCCACAGGGAGTCCCTGCATGACCCCAAATCCTGCGTTTCAGCGGTTCCACATAAGTCCACTCGTTCTTCTTTGGGCAGTAACACTCTACAGATGACAGACTGCCAGATCGATTGCGCCCTCCAGTGGCGTATAGCTGTCCATGCAGCACATTGAGTTGAAACTGGATACGAGCCTCCTGCATGGGTTGGATGCGCAGCCACTGGCTCAAATGTGGGTCGTAGCGATAACAGCTGTCTACTGCCCCCTCGCCGCTGCGGTACTGTAAGTGCTGTCCACCAACGACGTACACAAAATTATCAAGAACAGCAACACAAGCATGGCTGCAACCCGCCTCCATCTCTGTCAACTCTTTGAACTGGCGAGAAGCGATGTCAGGGAGATGGTACACCTTGGTGCTCACTGTGCGGTCGTTGTCAGTGTAGGGCGTCCCGCCAAAGGTGATGAGTGACATGACGTCGGAACGTATGACAGTCCGTGAAGACTGCATCTCATGCTGTCGGAAGGGAAGAATCTGGTAATTGAAGGCCTCGAGGAGATACTGGCGGCACAGCACGTCTTCCACCATGATGTCCACTGTCTGAACGCTGTCCACCAGCTCTGAGGAGCGCATGAGCGGGAAGCGCACATGGCACAGGACGCTGCTAGCTTGAGCCCGGCGAGACTCGTCATACTGGAGCCACCTGATGGCGGCGTGGAAGAGGTCGATCTCGTTACAGTTCTTCAGTTTGTTGCTCTGCAGGAAGAAGATGAGGCGCTCCATGGGGATGTGCAGAAAGTCCTCCTCCTCTGCAATTTGGAGGAAGTGGCGAAAGGTGAAGGCGTCCACCGACTCTTTGAGGGAAGACAGGCTAAAGGTAGTGGCCATCTGGCCGATGTGCAGGCAGGTCTCTACGCTCATCGCTGACTTGAGGAACTCCTCGCAGAGCTCCACAACTGGAACCATCTGGAGAAACACAGCTGCCCCAAGCACATCCTGAATACAGTCCAAGTCTAAAGTGACTTCTGCACTGTAGGCAAAGTCAATGATATGTTTCAGCCCACGGGCAGACAAACCCTTAAGCTCAATGGTATCTTGATTTGACTCCCTCATGCCACCGGTAAACATTGCTCTGTAACACAAAAACAAGTCAGTAAATTACATTTTTATAATTAATTGACTGATTTAAAATTGTGTGTATTTTGGATGACTTTCCGTTACTTAGTAAGAACAGGCGTATGAGGCAGAAAAGCTTTCTTCTTTCTGGATTATTGTTCTGCTCAGGTTTAATGACAGATGAACTGAAAACTACAATTTAATGAGAAAAGTGTGCAAACAAAGTTAGTAAGCATATTTGGCTACATTTTTACTTCGCCCATTTGTACATTATGTAACTTATGTTATCATTATTATAATTCATCACGTTAAAATGTCCTCACTTTCCATTCTGCAATACATTTTTATACAATTTCTATGAG
The DNA here is from genome assembly GCF_017976325.1 of Chelmon rostratus. Classification (NCBI taxonomy): domain Eukaryota; kingdom Metazoa; phylum Chordata; class Actinopteri; order Chaetodontiformes; family Chaetodontidae; genus Chelmon; species Chelmon rostratus. The sequence continues at coordinate 13,072,671 of NC_055661.1, forward strand.
CACACACTCTGTAAATATATATTCAATCAAGAATAACAGCTTAAGACAAAGACAAAATGAAAGAAAACAAGTGTGAGTGAGTGCATCATTTTGTATCTCATTTCACATTTATCCCTCCTTTAGCTTCCTCTCCTAACTCAACTATTTTAATATGGTTGATCTGTGAACTGCAGCTTACTCTAACAGTGCACTCAGCGTAAATTGCATCGGCTAAGTGCTTCCAATTTAAAATGTAAATGGGGAGTGAGAAGTCTGACCTGAAGTAATCACTACAGGCGGCCAGCACAGCTCTGTGGACCTGGAAGCGCTCCTCATTGATGGCCAGCACGACGTCAAGTAGTTGGCCCTGAGCTCGCAAGACCGAAAGGCCCTGGAGGAGGGTGGTGCTGTGGCTTGGGGCTGAGAATGTACAGCGCAGGGTGCTATTCTTGTTAGCCATACTGGAAGGAAAAAAAGGCCTTGTCACAATCAGTGAATCAAGAGCGCACTCTCAGATAAAACTCCCTTATCATTTTACCAGGGTTAAAATTCTCAACGGAATTTGGAGACTTTGAAATATTCTGGCTAAGCAGACTGTAAAGCTCAGGATATTAAAATGTGATATAACGTCTGGTGTTTACTCAAGGCGTAGCACACACCAATACTGAGGTGGAAATTTAATCTGCCACACTGGGGAGGGGGGGGGGGGGGGGGTGCAATCTGTAGTGTACAGTGTCTTTGCATTAGTGAGAGCATATCTGTACACAGGAAATACACAACATTGCTATAAGTAGAAATTAATTTCCGATTAAGAAGCATTATCACTGTAGGAAAGTAGTAGTAGAAGCGACATCACTGGGACAAAATGAGAAAAAAACATTAAAAGATAAAAACTAAGACTGAAGGTAGAAACTTAACCCTAACCCTAACCCTGAGTACTGAGGTCTTCCTGACGTCACCTTCCATAACAACAAGTGGGACTGACACAGAAGTGCCAGTGGTACTTTGACAGCTGCCATGATATTTGTTCTTCTAACACTTTCTCCAACTGAGACCCAAAAATGTTATCCGGCCACACAGGAGGCAGATTACAGATGACAAAAATGTCCAAAAAAAAACACATGTAAGTGTCAGGGAATCATCCGACAAGCTCTTATTCAGATCATAATTCAATACCAGGCAGAAATTAATGGACTAAAGCTCTGAAGCATTTAGGCATGTGAGTACATGGCTCGAACAGTACAATATCCAACACACTCATAATTTTTCCTGCTCAACTCAACCATCGTCAAAGACGGTTTCCTTCCAGACCTAATGTGTGTGCTGATCTTGTGTATCAAATCACCGTCTACGTCACAGATGTTTCTTTCTCCTTATTTTCATTTTTCATTTTCTTGCAACATGAACAAAAAGAGCTTTTCTCGATAAACTCAAAATGGGACACTTACTCTCCGAAATGAAAATACTGTAGGCTGAGGTTTTAAGAAGCTGACAGAATCTGGACTGAACTATACTAATAGGCAGGACCGGAGCCGTAAAGCCCTACTTTAACGTGTGTGGCGTGTCGTGTTGCATCGTTTTGGTATTTGTTTTATTCTGATTTGGTAATCTGCATTGGTAAGACAACAATTATTGGGCTTAGGAAACAGTGAAATTGAACAATAAGAACAATAAACAGCACCGTGGATCAAAGCAGTGGATTGGACATGTCATTCACGTGTCGAACCATCCTCACCATCAGCAACCAGGTGCCCCTGATCGAATGGCAAAGGGGTCACTACAGATACATCAAAATCTGCATATTTTTGCAGTGAATTTGAAAAAACACCTTATGTCTTGTAATTGCATAAGGTAAAGGCCTGCAGATAAAAATATATTAGTAATTATTATGTTTAAGAAAGTGGTTATTATAGTTTAGGAGTCGGTATTTGCATGTTTTGTCTCTGAATGGAGCGACTGCTGGTGCTGCAGAGTGAGCCTCTTAGATTAAGGGAGTGTTGCATTATGGGCTGTTTGTAGCCTTACGGTTGCTAAGCTAGTGAGTTTCTTCATATCCTTTTATAGTGAGCTTTCTAAAAAAAAAGGCTTTAGGAAGGCGAGATTAATCTCCATGAGTTTTCTGGTGGCTGTGTGTACTGTGTCGTGCTGCCACAGAGAAAATCCCATCCTGACAAGTGGAGTCTTTTCTGCAGAAAATGACTGAGGATGTAGCCAACCGGCCAGTAATTACCATGTGGCAAAATGTCATGATGAGGAGCTGAGAAGAGACTGTCATTATTGTTATTGTTAAACTGCAATAACTGCATTGTGTCCTACTCTGTACATATCTGGTCACCGTCGTCGACCTTCTGACTTGCCATAGTAGGAAAAGCACAGGTGTTACTAACAGCATTAATGACTTCGTACTACTCAAGTGTCCCAGTAAACCGCAACCCAGCCATCATTCATTTATATATTTACAGCTGGGATATGACAACTGTGGAAAAAAAAAACCCTAAAAGATTAACTTTATGTTCTGCATTTAAAAAAAAAAAAATAATAAACTATTGGCTGATATATTGTAGATTTGGCCAGTCTCAAATATCGGTATCGGTACCAGCCTGAAATATCCCGTATCGGTCGGGCTGTCGACCGGAATGACATCAGTCAAGGTGCCGTCTAATCTTATTCTAAGTATGACAGAGGTGGAAAAAAAACAGACCACCCGAGCATTTCACTTTACTGCCTCTGCTCACAGTGAGCGACTTGGTTTCTCTTCGTTGTCTGCAGCTAACTTTGAACGTGTTTTGTTGGTTTACTGCTGCAGTTACGGCAAGCTAATAACAGCGATATTATTAACAAGGGCAGTGTTATCACATCAACATTGCCAAAAAGTACTGAAAGTACAGCCATGAAAATACAAGACAAACGCTTTGCCAAGTAGTTAGCATGTGTTGAAGTTCACCTCCTACGACACGTTTGACAAAGTTAGGTGTGTTTACTCCTCTATACGCACAACTGTGACATCCTTACTTTATTTACACTGCTGAATCGTCGATATAAAACACGGGCAGTGTGGGCGCCTGGAGGCCCGCACAGCTCCTCGGTGATTCTTGGAATTAAGCCGCGACGCTGGGACGCTCCAGCTCGCTCGAACCGGGCTGCAGTCCCGGAGCCGTGGAGGCTGCTCACAAGCTAACACCGAGGGACCACTCCAACACCGTGGCCACACCGCATCCTCACCCAGCTGCACTCACCTGCTCTGTGGGTGTTTCGAAGCGAAATCCCCGCCATCCGTCTCCGCCATCTTCTGGCACAGAGCAACACGCATATGGCATCTTCATGAATGTTAGCAGGATATCAACGGCACGATGGGTCTGTTCATGTTAAAAGGCGATGGGAAGAGCCTGTTATTCAGGCTCAGACGGGCAACAGCCGTCTGTCTGAGTTCTCTGTTGGAGACGGTGATGACCTCCGGCTGTTTCCTCCACCTCCTCCCTCTGCACGGACACCTTCTGACCACTGGGTGGCGCCACTGTTGCATGTCTACAGGTGGACTGGTTTCCAGTGGTGGAAGAAGTACTGTGATCCTTTACTTTAATAAAAGTAGCAATACTACAGAGTAACAGCACTCTACTTTCTCTCTAAGAAAAAGTCCTGCATTGCATAGTACAAGTTTTATCAGAAAAAGTAAAAAGTCAAGTCAAAAGTAAAAACAATTATGTTTTAGAAAAATTGCCTCCGATAAATTAAAATAGTTATAGCTACATTTAAATACTTGATATGCTGGTAGATGCTTAAGACAGTGCATCATATTTTATAAATCTACGTGACTCTGAGGCAGCCTCTGCTATCCTCTATGCTGTTGTCTGCTGGGCCCCGGGCAGCACAGAGCAGGACAGGAAGAGACTAAACAAGCTGATCAGGAGGGCCAACTCTGTCCTGGGCTGCCCACTGGACTCTGTGGGGGAGGTGGGTGAGAGGAGGCTGTTGGCCAAGCTCACAGCCATCATGGACAACAGCTCTCACCCACTGCACTGGTAGGCAGGGGGGCCTTTTCCTGCTTGAACTAGTCAAGTCAGGGGTGCTGCATGTGGAGGGACTCTTTTAAAGGACTGCTGGAGATCTTGGAGGTTGCAGCCTACGTTACTGCAGACATGCCTCAAATGCGGCTCTGCCTTGATGAGCACTGAGCTCCTCAAGATCATGAGGACACTTGTGCCTCTTGAATCAGCTGGCTTGCTTCTGGCCCACACCCTCAATGTGTTGTCCTGCACCACAGGACAAAACAGTGAGGCATATATGGTGCTATGCTTTCAAATGTGTGATAAGCATGTATTAGATAAAGACAAAATGTTCAGGTAATACAAAGAAATATAAGAAAATGTTTTTAACTCTGCTCACTGATCTGCAGTAATCTGAGTTACTCCTCTTCTTCTCCACTGCTCCTCTTCAAATGTGAACAGAACTCACATTTTCAAAAAGAAAGTGCAAGTGATTTGGTGTGAAACTTGTAGAAATGGGAAATGGGAAAAGAATGAGGATGTAGGACAAGGGCGGAGCCGCGGGCGGAGCCGCGGGCGGAGCCGCGGGCGGACCAGGACCACAACATGAGCTGGAAGCACGGTCTGTTATTAGATATTCCAGGTTTAAATAGTTTGACCTCGTGTCCATTTAGTCACATGGACTGCATGTAAACCTGGACCACATGTGCTGTCCCCAACTTCTCCTTAATCCTGTCTGTGTATTAGTCAGCAGGAGTCAGATTGGAAATTAAACAAATGAATATTTACTCAAAATAAATAGATAAATAATCACTGTTTATGTGATCAAAGACAGATGTGTGTCGGCCATCTCTGTCACACGTCGTGGAGGTTGCAATAGCAATATAGCTTTGCCACTGAACATGTCACAGTTTGGATTTAAAATCCCTCTTTGGTTAATATTGCATTATTACTGACATTTTATGACCTTCTTTGTTTTTTGTTTTTAAAGCTTTGGAAAAGAGGATTTTCCTAAATAAAATTATGTTCAGACAGAAGTTTGCTGAATATTAATTAAATAAATCAGTCTGTTGGACTGCTTATCGAGATATATTTTCAATATTAACACTGCATCAACTGACACCAAACAAGGTAAATGAAAAGGCCACTATCCTGCAAAACCCACTGAGAGTCTACACTGAACTCTGCAGATATCCACTGATTTCAACCACTTCTGGGTTCTAGTTTTGCAAAAATTCTCTTTTTACCCAACCATCCACCCCGACCGCAGGCTTTGTAGTTCGTCACTTTGCTCTGAGCATCTAATATTGCCACAGGTGGGTTTACCTTGGAGTTGGTTGAAAGCCATCTCATGCAGACCCTAAAGGGTACTTAGTGCTTCTGTATGAGACGCAGAGGGGCAGGGAAGATGGACTGATGCTCCAAATCACTGACTAGTGAAGAGAGTCCAACACCAGACAAGCTTATAAGACAATAGTTGCTTGACACAGCTTTAAGTTGAGCTGTTAGTGAAAATATGACGCTGTGATAACATAATGACATAGTGACATGCTTAAGAGAACAACAAAAAAAAGAGATCCAGCTGTTGAAGTGGTTTTAAAATGTCCTTCCAAACCCAACTTTGGGTCTGCAGTAGATTTTACTTATCCCCCTCCAAACACCTGACACCCCTCGTGTACCACGACGGCGAACGTAGGAACGCCAGACAGCTGTAGGTGTCTGTCGTCTGTTTCTGTAGTTTCCAGAGTTTCCTTCAGTTTCTCTTTGACGACCAGCCTGAAAAAAGACAAAAGCAGTTGAAGGGAAATGAGCTTTCAAAAAAAAAAAAAAAAAAAAAAAATCAACAAAATGACTTCAAAGAGCTGTCGCTTTCAGGATGGCTGTTGTGTCTGTCTACTAGTGTGACAAACGCGACCTCACCCCGCCTCTGACACTTGTGGTTTTGCTGCAGGTCATGAAACCTGCGACAAATGAAACTTCTCTGACATTTATGAGAAAGACAACTGCGTTACATGAAGGCAGGTAGAATACATGGACTCTCACACGCTGAAGAATGAACCTTCGAGACTTTCCGCTATACATCATGGAAACTTTAAAAGGCTGGCCTTCACTATATCAATCTGTTGTTGTGTTCATGCTCCTTACAACAATCAGCAAAGGTAAGTCAGTCTGAAAACCCTTTATCTGTATTCACGGTACCTCATGATAGATTTTGCTTTATCCCAACTTCAATCTGATATCATCAAAGTAAAGGATACTAATCAGACATGTGAAAGTGAGAATTCTTTGGCGGCAAAGGTAAAACACTACAAAACACTGGTTAGCTTATCAGCATTATGTGGTTTCCGCTAACAGTTGGCGTCCGCACAGTGTTGCTCTGTGCAGCTCTGCTGAAGCGCAAGCCCTCAGAGTTTGCTAGTAGTTTGCTGAGCACAATAGGACAGAGGGGTTCAGTGCTTGGACTGATGGACCAAAACCTCTAACCTCGTCAGAATGACAAGTTTGACATGCTGTTTAATGTATTGCAAAGTGCTTTAAAATGAATTTATTCAGTCATCTTGCTGCATTTGGTTTGTTGCTGAAGCTGTTTTCTCTAAAGAAAATGTGTTTACTTCTGGAACAGCTTTGCAAAATCAGTACATTATTTTGAAAGGGTCAGCGTGCAAGGCTCCTTCCAGTCCTCAGTGCTTCAGGAGAAGAGCCGACGAGTCTGTTTACTTGTGTGAATGGAGCATGGAGACGATGGAGAGCGATGTAACGTTTGACCTTTACTTTAAGTGAGTATTGTTCAGTGTTTGAGCCACAATATTTTTAAATGGTGACATCTACTCAGCCAACAACTGCTTTTTTTTTTTTTAGCATGTCGTATATGTGTATTGCTGTAACAAATCCGAGACACAGTGGAGACAAAATTCCAGCAGTCCTCTCAGTGTGCAAATGAAATAGCTTTGTTCAAAACTTGACATGACTTTATTCTAAGTTCTCGAGGAGATCAGAAAGTTTCCAAAGGTAAAAAATATGTCATGCTGAGTTTTTGAGAGATGTGTCTACAATTATACAAAAGACGGAATAACGTCAGAATGTTATGTTTGAGTAATAATCTCAGTTTCATTCATAGTCAAAGTTTAATGAAGAGTTGGAACAAGATTATATACACACACACACACACACACATATTTACATATATGAGATACAGTCTAAGAGAATTAGTGGAACGAGACACTTTTAAAGGAAAAGATTCTTAAGCTTATCTGCATGGTTAGATAAGCTTAGTCTAAAGACTGGAAACAATTGAGAACATGTGAGACATTCTCAGTTTCTGCTGTTTTCACTGCACTCAAAGATCTATGTATTCGTCTGTAGTGAAACAAAATTTGAGAGCATTAGGAAAACCTGGTCTCAGTTCAACGAGGAACAGCTTATCAGATACCGTCCGGTTGACATTTGGGTGGAGGCTCACGCAGAAAACTCCAGCTGCACGTCCACCAGGAGGTCTGTTGTACTGGGGCAGACAGGTAATGCATTTCACCCTACAAGCAACACGTTCACTGAGAGCACAGCAACAGCTGATTTAGCCGAAAGCACAGAAGTATATACTATCACCTAATGTAAAAACATCAGCAAAATATTTTGCTTTTGCTCAACAGTTAAGTATGAAGCGCCACAAAATATTGCCATGTCCTGGTTAAAAAACAACCTGAACTTGAGCTGGAAAGCAGCAGAGAAGCATCCAGCTTTAGCTGAGGTCCGGTTCCGACGTCATGAACACCCCACAGAATCATGGGAGAATGTGAGACAAAGTTTCTTACCAATGTTAATGTATCTGAAGCTGTTTTCCTGCTTTAATGACCATATTCGACCTTTTATCTGCATTGCTGTAACAGAGAACAAGGCGTACCACCAATGAGACCCTTATGTGTGAGTCGTCTCGTGTTTTACTTCTTTGTAATTCAAGTCTTTACAATGAAAAGTTCATTCAGCCTCATTTTATGTGTTTGTGCTTCTTCTTTATCCATAAAATAGTTGACTGGCCTAATTCTTTGTTAGCTTTGGTGTTTTCATGTAACCTGATTTTAAATAGCCATAGGAACAAGTATGAAATGTGAAATTTATGAAATATCTCTGTTTTGTCCTTGAATCTGAACAGACCAGGTGATTGTTGAGAATCTGTTGAAGCACACAGCTTACCAGGTTCAAATCAGACATCGGTCCAATCAGGTCCTGAACCCGCTGTGGAGTGACTGGTCTCCAGTTGTGATTGTTCCTGCAGGTAAAGTCGTAGATTTCATGGTGTAACACTTTGGGCTTTAAATCCATTGTTCTGATTTAAAGAATTTGTGTCTCATGATCAATATAATCAGACACAAAATGGCAAATGTTAAGTAATTTTGAAGCTGCTTAGTCCTAATATAAAACTTGATTCAAAAACCTGAATCACAAAGAGGCAGTGCAACAGGGAAGAGCATCAAATCCCCACTGACTGATATCTGTACCTGATTCTCCCCCCTCTGAACTGTGGTTCCAGGTATGATTAATGACCTGAAATGATCTGTGCACACTACAGTAGGTTTCATAAATCCAAACTCAAATATGAAGTGCAACATCTTACATTATCATTATGATGAATTGTGGGGTTTTCATTCTGCAAAACGTTTCCAGGTGTCCCATTTGGAGATTGTAAACTGTGAGAAGATGCAGCTTTACTGAAATGTTAAAGATCTATTTCGCACTAAGACACATTTCTTTCGATGTAAAAACAGCCTGCTCACGAATATTTGGTCTTTTTGTTGCAGAGCTGGGGGAAAAACCTGAAGTCAACATTAAGAAAAGGCTTGTAAATGGCACTCGAAAGGTGATGCTAACGTGGAAGGTAAGTCAGTGAAGAGAAAGCGACACCAAAACATTTACACTTGCAGTGTGCAGTTGTCGCATGTTGGCTTTGTCCCATATTGTGCAATAATGTGCTGAGCTGAGTACAAACAGGACACAGACCAGAAATGAAACATAAATATAATAATAATATAATAAATATGCCACAAAATCGGGTGAAACTGTATTGTAGCACATTAATTTTAGCTACAGGTTTTCCTTGAGTAGTGATCAGAGAGGATAAAAGGGCTGAGGTGTGTGATCGTGTTGCTGTTTTTACTATTTGTCTTGTAACAGCTGCCTCAGCGAGCTACTTAATATTATCAGTTGTTCCAGATCAAAGCATATAAATGCGGGAAATGTAGCATTTTACTTCTTTTCCCAAACACTGCTGTTGTGTGACGGTTTATCACAGCAGAAATAATTATCACCACTACTTCTCCCACAGTGCTACTATTACTACCTGCACTGCTGCTACTGCTGCTACTGCTGCTACTTCGACAAGTAACAATAAGACCAATAAGGAGGATGATTCAATAGATTAAAATCTTCAGATTCAGCCAGGCTCACCACTGCTACACACAACTAAAACATTGTCCTTAACACTTTGTTCAATCTTGAACTGCATCATTAAATCTGTCTTAAAACAAGAAAGTCATGGACTTTCCATTTCACTGATCTACCTACACTGCCCCCCAGGCTGGGTCGTACCACTCGTGGTTGATTTTAACTCGAGCTCTCCTCTGCTCCTCAGCCGATGCCTCATGCAACAGCAGTCACAGGAGTGACGTACAGCCTGAGGGACACACAGTCTTCTCTTGGATGTCCATGTCAGAGCTGGACACATCCCGTCAAACTGAATAAACACACTACTTATGTGTCGTACTCTGCTGTCAACATCTCTGTTATCGCCACAAATGCAGCAGGACCTTCTCCTCCAGCAATCATACAAGTACCGGCCGAACCTGCTGCAGATTTAGAGAGTATGTGTGTGTGTGTGTGCTCATGTATGTATCATGTATATTCCTCCTTGTGCAGACTTTACAAGCTGCTATTTCTTTCCTCCTCCCGCAGTTTGTGACACAACGTTACTGGATGAAAAATTAAAAAAGAGCACTTGCCTTGAGTTGTCCGAGCTTCAAGATGGAGATTCAAGGCCAAAAAATGTCATCACGTTAGCAGGAAGGATGAAAAAAACAGAAAGGGAGCAAATACGAAATAGTAAGCACACAACTTCACCTCTTCTGCTCTACAGAGGGAAATTATTTTCCTAATTGAGGTCAAATACTGTGAAAATTCAACCGCGGTTTGCACAGAAAACCAAACGCATCTGTTGGTCTCCAGCATCGGCTGTTTGTGTCATCAGCTCTTGTTCATTCACACTCGTATTCAAACTATTTTCAAACCAGCAAAACTAAAAACCAGTCTGGTTCTCTTTCTGTTTCTCTTGCAGCCACTAAGGATTTCGTTCGCTACCTTTACTTTGAACACAGATGTGATGGTAGGAAACCGCAGACAGTTAAAATGTGCCTCTTTTATCAGAAAGAGGGTGGTAAGTGTCTTTAACTTGCAGGTCAACACATCGACACACACATTCAGCTTAGTCTGCTTACCAGAAGTGCTGCCACAAGACCTCCACATGAAGGAACAAAGGACATTATTTGTTGCTGCTCTGCAGGACGGAAACATATAAGACGTAACATATGATGGAGACTTGCTTAGTTTTAGGCACAGAAACGAAGCAGACTTTTATTGACCCATCCAACCACCTGAACCGCCTCCCTCAGTGGACTTTGTGGCCCCATATTAATACCACATTATTCCTTCCTTTACTCCCAATAGAGAGGAGTCATACTTACACTGGCTGCTAGAGAGCTCTCTTGATAGAAAACACTTTTCTGCTGTCTGGTAAAACAAAAACTGCAGGTATTGACCAATAACGAGCTCCTCCTTTAGCCATGCTAGCTGTGAAGCCCCATGGGTGGCCGGTTGGTCTGTAACTCCATCACTGTGGTCCAGATTGACAAATCTCAACAACTATCCCACGGATTGCCTTGAAATGTCATACAGATGTTCATGGTCCCCGTATGATGAATCACACTACCTCTGGTGGTCCCCTGACCTTTCCTGTAGCTTCACCATGAGGCTGGCATTTGTGGCTTTAAGTGAAGACATCTCTACAACTATGGGATTGGCATGAAATTTTGGACACACATTCACGTCTCCCTTGGGATGAGTTATAGCAATAAGTGCCATCAGGTGAAAAATTTCCTTTGTCCAGCAATGGGCAAACAGGATGCCTGCAGAACTAACAGCACTCCCATCAGCTCAATTGGCAAATGTCAGTATGAAAATGCAGTAAACTAAAATGGTGAACATGGTAAATGTAACTGCCAAACATCAGCATTTTAGCATTTAGGTCAAAGCGCTGCTGTGACCAAGTACAGCGTCAGAGCAGCTAGCACGGCTGGAGACTCGTTGTCAGCATCAGAGGCATCAGTTTGTCTCCTCTTTCTGCAGAAGTAAACTAAAATTGTTCATTTTTTCTTCAGTTCCACGCAGAGAACCACAGGACTTCAGCCCCTTCAGTGAAACACACAGTTCTGTTCACCTGTCTTGGAAAGCGATTCCCACTGAAGACCAGCGAGGGTTCCTCACACACTACAGCCTCTGCAGCGTGAAAATCAGCTCACACGATGAGCCGAAAGGTGTGAAGTCGATTTTTAGTGATCTGTAGCTGTTTGCAAAACCGCCCAGTGACATTTTCGCTCGTCTCCTTTCATCAGTGTGCCATATCATATCAGCCTCGCTGACAAAACACCGTCTGGAAAACTTGACGCCCGGGGCGAAATACAACATCAGCCTGGTCGGAATGACACGAGCGGGCGAAGGACCTAAAGCCACAGTGACAGTCAACACGCTGCTGGAGACGCCTGTGAATGGTATCAGACGTACAGAATCAAGTCTCGTGTTGAAACAGCTTCCTGTAAATTTAAACACAAGTCAGCACAGCAGTTTTTCCATGTGTAATATACGTGGGTGCTAACAAAGCCATCTTCCTTTTTTTACCTGAAATTAGCATTATGGAGTTTCAGCTTGCTGCTTCTGTTCTTTCTCATCTCAACATCGTGCACCTGTATCTTGAAGAGGTAGGCTACCTCTGCTGTAAATATTCTACATTTTGAAATAGAAGTATTTTTATAAAAGGAACAAAACACAGTATGCAGGAGAAGTTCAAGCTCTGTGCCATCTGGTTTGCAGTAACACTAATGACACTCTGCTGAGTACACGCAATCTTTAAATCATCCTGGCTTTTCAAACTTTTTTTAACGCTTTCTACTCTGTTCTAATCCTTAGAATCAAAAACAAGATCTTCCCTCCTGTGCCGAAACCCGTTATTCCAGATTTCACCTGTTATGAGAGTCAGGTAAGAGGCTTTAGCAGCTGCAGCAGTTCAAGCATGTGTGGCGTTTTTTTGCTCTTTCTGAAACCCTTAGTCATTTATACACTGTAGAAATTCACTGTAGTCACAAGTGCCTCAGAGGTTTCGGTTTTAACTTTTTTGCTACTTATACTTGGCTTCTTTTCATACTGATGTACACTGCAAAACAGTGCAACTTTTTTATCCGCAGTGGTGGGAACCACAGCCTGTCAGTTAGTTCAAGCTCAAACTACTTAGAGAGCATAAAACACTTTAGTTGGTAAAATGTAAAACTTCAGTCCAGAGACCACAGGAGGCAGACAGTCTTGTTAATTTGAGGTAATTGTCCAAATATCTCCCAGTGATTAAGGAAATTATTTGATGGATTTATTCTGTACCTTTAACAGCAGAGAAATGATAGAAATGGAAGACAGCAAAAGGCAGAGCAAAACATCAGCAACAGCTTCATGGTGGCAATGAGGTAGCAAGTGGGTTGAATGTGTGTGTTTTAATGAGCAAGTGTGTGTCAGGACAGATGAAGGGAGGCAGCTGGTACAACTGGATGTGTCTCTTTTTCCAAGTAGATGAAACTGAGGAAAGTCCCCATTGAATCTGCTGAAGGACGATGTGGTAGAGCCACAAACCTTTAATTTGACCAGAAAGCAGAACACAGTAAACAGAGTGTACGGTAAATCGGTTTTCAGCTGTTTTTGTTGAGCAAATAATAAACCACCATGTGCAAACCATGAAGCTCACACATCATGAAGCTGCTGGAACTAATTCACAGAGTAAATTTAAAAATTCATGACTGACAAATCAGACTACATTGTGGCAACCAATTCTAAAAAAAAGCATCCTCACTTGCATGTTTAGGTGGGCAGTCTCTGCATCTTATGACCTCTCATGACAGCTGAAGGTAACAAGACACAAACATGATGTCTCAAGCCAGAGAGCAAGATGCTAAAATCAACATGCTGTAGCTTTACAGTGAGGGTTTATCACATTTTGATCAAACTGAAATGGAATCTGAGTAGACAGCAACTCCGCATCATTCGGTGCAGTGTGTTTTAGGTATGAACAGATCAGAGCTTCTCCTCCTCTTTCCTTCCTTTGTGGACTCAGGCACCGGAACCACATCAGGTCTTAACATGGTGCTCGCAGTGTGGTGTGGGAACTTGAGTTGCCTCTCAAGGTCCACATCAGCTGCCAGTACCCTGCAGAGGTCAGTGTTCCTGCTGTCAGGAGGTCCAGGCTCTGACAGAGGCGATGGCTTGTTTTAAATACGGCTTCATAGAGCTGCTACATAACATTACTGCCGACTCTTACATAGTCTATTGTTGTCATTTTCTTTCAGTTGGTTCTGTTTTTGTTGATTTTGTTTGAGTTGTCTGGTCAGCTAGCTACAATTTTCATCGTAAAGCGCGGGCTGTTCTCTGTGCATTTGACAGTCTGGAATCTTGAATCCCTCTGCTAATGTGACTTACAACAGGAGATGCTGGAGAGAAAGGAGGAGGTGCATGAGCTGACGCTGCACCAGCTACATCCAGAGGGCAAGCGCGTCCCCAAGGATGTAGAGGAAACCATTCTCCATGAACACGTGGAGAATGAGAGGGATGATTCAAGGATGTCAGGAGGGAACAGTGATGAGTGTTTGAGTCCCGGCTCTACAGAACAGGCGCTGAGGAGCTCCAGAGAAGGAGAAGTGACAGATCTGGAGCAGGTGGACAATGAGATCGCAATGCTGACATACAGGAATGGTTTGGTCTTTGATGTCAAGACTGACTCGCCTTAAAAAGCAGGAGGGCTAGCCACTCACAGGCTTTGTCAATGCACGTTGTCAATAAACTGTTCACAGCAAATCCTGGTCCAGGCTTTCATGAGTGTTGCTCGTTTCAGTGGCTTCCACACAAAGAAACTCTGATCACAGGAAAATTATCTGTGAGGAACTTTTCATTTTCACTTTTAACACCAGTCTCTGGTTAATTATTACATTTACTTTACCATGACTGCAAAGATCAGATGGGCTCCAACTTTAATAGTTTGATTTTCTCCACAATAAGCATTACAGCCTCACAGACTCTTGGTCTTAGCAGCTACATCTTGATTAAACCCCATGAAACCCCTTACAATATAGTAAAATAATATATATAGTCTAACCATAAAATGTTTACCTCAGGTGAGAGATGTCAAAATAACAATAAAATATCAGCTTTACTTTGAAGAGCTTGGACCATTGTTTGGCCATAACCTGAGACTGCAAAGACAAAGGAGCAGTGTATTTGGTGGCTGAGTAGCACAACCTGAGCCTGTGAAGAGGTCATCTGACAGGAAGTGGTTTCAAAAAAAAAACATGGCCTTAAAAGAGAGGTAGCTAATGCAAGGTGAAATGCTCGATTACCCATAGCCAAAGAGAACTGGGTGGAGTTTGGATCTACCTGGTTCAAACTAGAGCGTGTCATGTCCATTTAAAGGACGTGATGACAGGCTGGCAGCACTGTCCCACACACACTGCACTTTGATTTCCCAACAGAAGAAAAACATTGTGTGGAAGAGAATGAAACCAGCGTGAACGTCACTCTATTGTTTTACATATGAGTCACTTCCACCACATCAAGATTAAAATCATTGGTTGTGACCACAGAGAACAGGCTAACATCTGATAAACATGATGTGTGCTGAGGAACATACTATGAACAGATACCACTGTGTTTTTGTTCTGTCTGTCTATAATAAGTACATAATTTACTGCATTTATATTAAAGGCAGTATGAGCATGTATTTACAGGACATACAGACTTGAGTTTCCAGACATTAGTTTATTGACATGAAGTGGTTTATAAGGATTTAACTGTTAAATTCTGCCTATATGGGAGATTTTAATACAAATCTGAGGTACTTGCATTTTATTGAAGTGATTCCATTTGATGCAACTTTATATTTCTAAAATATAACATTGCAAGATGGTTAATATCAGTTTTGGAAGTGGGGAGTGGATATGTAAATGTTTTTTGTCTTTAGCTCTTCGACAGCAGCTGGTGCTGCCTGGGTCACTGGCCATGAACTCTAAAGTCTTAAGTTTTATTCAGATTCATTGTCTCAGTGATGACTGATTCGAAGGTCCCACAGTTGGAATAACGATATATAAAAACTTTTATCCGAGTATATTGACGACCTTCCGAGCATTAATTTCCGTTAGAACTGAAGGAATGGAAACAAAAGCCACCATTTAAGGACGTTTTCAGATCATTTGGACTGTGGAATAAAAGATAAAATTGTCTGTCATCAGTATAGATTTGGAAGAAATGTTGTGTTGTCACCGTAGTTTTATGAACAAAACAACTAGGACTTTCATTTTGACTTATTTTGTCACACAAGAAGTTAAGAAGCTTCAATGCGCTTTATACTTGCACATGTGAATAAATCAAACGGACACAGTGTCTGTCCCCCTCTTTGTCTGCTTTCCTGCATGAATACGTTGCCGTACTTCAGTGGTCTGCTCTACGTTACATGTTGTAGCACAGGTTGTCCAGCAGATGGCAGGATAGAGATCTTTGCTGATTTTTTTTATTTGGGGTATCTGAGTCAAAATGATCCCACCATAGCTTTTGGCTTTTGAAAAAAAACAACAACTCATAATCAGCAAGAACACTATTGTTCTTCTTCTTCTTCTTCTTCTTCTTCTTCTTCTTCTTCTTCTTCTTATTATTATTGTTATTACTATTATTATTATTATTATTATTATTATTATTATTATTATTATTATTATTATTATTATTGTTGTTGTTGTTGTTGTTGTTGTTATATTGGATTGCAAATCAGTGTGTTATATATTTTTGATGAAGATTAAGAAAGTTGAACATTTGGAAGTTTGCTATGACTTCACACACAGCCTGCATCTGATAAGAGTGATATTGATACAGATCTTTTCTTTTTTTTCTACACAATACATAAAAGAAAAGAACATACATAATACGTGTACAACCTTGATTCCACTTCGTTTGAGTACATTTTATTGTGTGTCCAGGCTTTTTTTTTTTTGTGCCATCAAGGTTGGACTGTAGTTTTTTGTAGTTTTTATGCTTTCTTGGTATTTATGTCACTGCTGAACACACTCTTAACTGCATAATTCATATCTCTTCAAACTTTCAAATTCATGCATTTCTAATTTCTCAGACAAATACCCTCATCTTCATATGATCCTACCGGTATTTTGCCACTGCAACAGCCAGTTTTATTCTCCTAACTTTACTTTTCTCTTATGCAAACTGACAAATCGCTTGTCTCTGTCTTGTGGTTTCAAAATAAAATTGTGGCCTCATACTTTAAGAGACAGGAGAGCATTGTGCTGCAGCGTTCAGAGTGGATTATACATCTATGGTTTGATTTGTACTGTGACTCATGGCCACCAGAGGGCAGTGTCAGCTGGATTTTGGGCCAAAAATGTGCATGAAATCTGTGTAAGAAAGTAATTACAGTTTTGGAGTGCTGGCTTGAAACTGACATGATATTTACTGCAAAATTTACTTAAAATGTTGTGTTTGGGTTGCTTTTGCTTCTCATTCGAAAAATAAATGGTCCAGAGCTAAAGAGGCTGATGTGGGAAAGTGAGTGTGTAGAAATAAATATAATGTATATAGAGACTGTGTAATTAGGAAGGGATGAGTGAGGAAATGTCTGTTTCAATTATCCTCAGAATGTAGATTGCAGAATTTTACAAACAAAAAACAATGTACAGACTCACAGAATAGGCATCCCACTCAATCACCACCAGATGTGTGTGGTGTTGTATGCATCTCCAGAGATTCTGCCCCCTGCCTGTATTTTCTCTTTTTCTTCTTATCTTGCTGTGTTTGGGATGTTTCTGGACATTTGGGCAGTGGGACTGTGGCCCCCAGCCAATAACAGTGCACAGGTGAGATTTTATAAGGAGACAGGACGTTTCTCTGTGGTCGAGGGAGCATTAAATTCACAATGAAAGCTGCAGGGTACTGCAGGGAGTCATTACTGGTGTTTGACTGGCCTCCACAACCAGAGAGAGGAAAGCATCTGGTAAGGAGGGACACAAGTAGAGAGCAGCAGCAGTATCAACATTAACTCATGAAACGGTGGCTGTCCTACAAAACGAAGGAGTCAGCCTCTAGCTGGAACATAACCAGTTTGAACCGGACTGTTTGAGATCTGGGTAAGAAAAGGTCATAGAGTGTTTTCATGTCTGTTAGAAACAATCTGAGCTGTGGGCAGCAATTCAGACGGTTAACTCCTCTGCAAAAATGCAAATATGGAATAGGAGCTTATGCATAATCTGTAAGACAGGAGTCAGCGAGTTCTACCTGGGCAGGCTGCTTTGAAAACACTTGAGGAACGCCTGCTGTTCTTTGCTTGCATGGTAACGAACATGAAACAAATCTGGCTATTAGCTGCGAAGAAACATTACGGCTCATGGAATACGATGCTGACTTCAGCGTCAGTGTACACTCATTGACAGCGTATGCAACCCGCCACACAGCGTTATCAGAAATAAAATGTCATCATTTGAGAAGGAACTATTAAGTCATCAGAGAGGAGGAAGTTCACGTAAGGTTGTATTACTGCTCTGAAGACTGCAGACTGGTCTTTTTGATACTCCTGCTGATACTTTGATACTCTGGAGTATGTTGTTTTCACAGCAGACATGCTGACTTGTCAAACACAGGTGTAACTCATAACATTATTAAATACTCCATTATTTTGTATTGCATTAATTACTGGCCAATTACAGCCATCGTTTATCTTATCAGTTCCACCTGAGCTTTTCTGGCTCAAGTCAAAATGTCTGTGAAATGATTCATGTGGGACCAGAAAGAAATAAGAGCGCTCTGACGTGAGCAAAACTTACAAGATTCATATTAGCAAGATTCATTCTGACAGCAAATGCAAACAGGGAAGAAGAGAAAAACAGGTAAAACTCATCCAGCAAACATTCTAGTCAAATCTAAACGATGAAGTAGTCTATCTTGCTCCTTAGCTCCCGGTAAAACTAGCCTGGAGGCCTTGAGCATTTTGGGAGTATAACATGTGGACTGGGCACCTAAAGGATGGGCGTTACAAAAGAAGAGATTTTTGAATATTTTAAAGTGCTTCCGGTTCTGGAAAAGTAACACAGAATCAAGGTTTGCATGCAAGGATGCACGCCGTCCTACCAACCGCTGCCACAGTGATTAATCGCCACTACTACTCATACTACTGCTTTCACACTTCTGGTGTCCATGTGAGCTCGCTCTGAAGGTAAAAACGAGAGTTGGGGAGAACAAGGGGAAAATTGTAACGAATTGTGTGAATTTTCTTTGCTCACTTCTGAAACCTTCCATTTTTAGCTTCAGAGCACAGCTTGCTGCTCTTTCTGCTGATGTCAAGTGGAAAACAGCATCTATGTCAACCTCACACCTTCAGGTCATCAGCACTGCAGATGTGATTATCAACACACAGATGTTATTTCCGCAACGCTGCTTAAAAGCTTTGAAGATATGTGGTTTGTTCAAACTGTTCACCTAATGATTTACTGTGAATACGTCAGCAATTGGCAGCTAATAAACATGCATATAACAACTGATTCATCTTTTCTGTACAGGACCGTGTACAATATTAAACATAAATGTTACCATTTCATGCAGTTCATGGATGCTAACTCTGGCTTGAAGCTCATTTAAAACACGCAGACTAAACAAATAAGACCAACGGGACACAGAACGCAAACGTACGCACACAATGCATCACACACCCTGTCAGCAGCAAGCGTATGTTAGACAAATTAAAGGTAAAGATATTTTTATACAAAGTAAAACCAATTACAAGCAGTCAGTGGGGCAGAGAAAAGTCTTCAGCAGACTTTTCTATTTGATTTTAAATCCACTGATAGAAATGTAACCCGTTATATCATCTGGTACCAACAACTGGAATATTGAGTTAATAGTAATAATTATATTGATAATAATGAGGAAAACACTGTAATAATGGAGGACATTTTGAACAAAATCGTCAGCCTTTAACTAGTGTGGTCATTATTTATTGAGGGAAAATGATAGATGTGTGCAACAGCTCAGTAAACAGGCAGAATCCAGAGGGGCAGAGAGTCAGAAAGACTACGATCAGCACTGGTTCCCATCCTTGGGACCCCCCGAGGGCTCCAGAAAGAAATGTTAGTGGTCAATAGATGACTACAGGTATACATTGATTATAAATGTTAAATGTAAAAAAAGATTTTTATTTTTGTTGCACACATGTTCATTTTTACATAGCTGCTTTTTCCAGTGAAATATTCTTTGGTGTCACAACTACAGGCCTCTGAAAACTCTGAGACAACTGGAGCAGGAAGATTCAATCTTTATCTGACCTCTGTTTGTCATTGTCTGCAGAAGATGCGAGACTGCTCATGGCAGTGATGGAAAGTGAGGTTTGTTTATGAGAAACCTCAGTACAGTAGAGGTGGGTGTTATGTTGTGCAAAGTGCAGAGAGATTATTTGCTTGTGACAGTGCAGCAGGTAGCAGCAAAACCTGCACACACGACACACACACACACACACACACACACACACAAACAAAACAATAAAAACAATGAAGTCCAGCTTCACCTTGGAGAACTGTGAAACAGCAAGAGTTACTGAGTAAGCTGATAAAGAAAGCTGACTGTGCTGCTGCGGAGACCCTGGAGCTGGCTGTTGAGAGGAGGATGTGGCACAAACTGCTCTACATAATGGACACTTCACATCCCCTGCATGACCTACTAATCAGACAGCAGAGTGTTTTCAGTTAGAGGCTTCTTTAGCTGTCGTCAGGGCCGTTACAGAGAGTCATTCCTACCCACTGCAATAATGTGTGCACTGACAAGGAGAGGCCACTTACCTTCTGAGGGATTTTCAGCTTTAATTTGCACTGTGAGAGCTCCAGTGTATCTGTGTATCTTCATTACAAATCTACTGTTATACTGTTTAGTTTTTATTTTGACAATGACAGGGGTCATATATACATATATATATATATACATATGTATATATATATGTATGTATATATATATATACACACATATATATACACACGCGTATATATATATAAATATATATATATATACATATATACACATATGTATATATATATATACACACACACACATACACACACATATATATATATATACATATATATATATACACATATATATGTATATATATATATATACCATACCAAGCATCCTCATCATAGACACTTTGAAGGCCCTCGTCCCATCATTTAACAAGCCTATCAGTATTATGCTCTTTACAACTCTGCAAGCTGTCATAGATGAGAGAAAAGCTTTGTTTAATGTGAAATTAATCACAAACTTCCCGACTGGTCCCAGCAGGGTTGCATCTTGTGTTAACTTGTGCTAGTAATGTGGCAGTGGTAGTATTTTTGTGGAAATTCAGAGATGTTTCCGACTTGTGCAAAGGACATAAGAACAACATTATCATCAAACAAGCCTCAAATCACTCTCAGTCCCTATTATGAGTGGGGGTCAGGCATGAAAAGGCATCCTTTCTCCCTGTAAATGTATTCATATCTCACCAGAATAGCGTTTTGAAGCGCGTTTTGAAGTCTCTTTCAATCTCTTTTGCTAGCTTCTAAGGAATATCAATAAGTCACATCTGCATAGGATAGAGCAGCCGGGGTGACGCAGTCATTTTTATTTAATGTATTCTACCAATCATGAAATCAGCAAATCCATCCATCTTCTGCCAACACTGCTGATGCCTTGGTGTAGTCTGTGAAAATGTAGTCTCAATAAAGTCCTAATATTTAGGGTTATGGTAATCCCAAAGCACAAAAATCCTGAAGTAGACCAGGAACACGGAAAGTAATGCAGGTTTGCAACTGGCATAGCCATTGATTTATCAAGGTCATCTTATATCCCAACAGGGACCCAAAGGTTTGAAAATGGTTTGTATGGATTCCTTCGGGTAATGAACAGCAAAACATTATCAGCATATAATGCTAAACTGCTGTGACTTTTGATGGCCTCTGGTCCTTTCAATGGCCAGTACAAAAATAAGTGGGGATATAGGGTGCCCCTGGAGAGTCAGTCTATGTAGATAATATGTTAGCGTAATGAAGTTAATGAAACCTTCCCCTGTTTTTTTTAGAGCTTCCTGTTTCCTGGCCATATTATAAGAAATTATGACTCCCTTCCTGTAAGCTTTGAGCGTATCCCATAGCGATGCTAGATTTGCGTCTTCATTATCATTGATGGTCTTTCGTAAAGGTCACAAATGAGTGATTACTTAAAAGTGACGAGTTTCAGATGCCAGTGGCATGCGTGTTGGTCTTTATCTCACTTTGTCTCATCATCAAAAGATGTCTTGTCTTCGTCTGCCATCGAAAGGAACATATTTGTTCGCATGTGTTTCTTACATGAGGCTCATAGAACCAACACTGATGAACAAAAGAAATTAATCACTCACAAAACATGAAGTTTATTGCAGTATTTTGACATTCATTTCAAAATAATACATGCATTTCAAAAAACAGTTCAGTAGTATTTGAAATGACAACTGGTAAGTTGGTAGATTTCAAAATTGACTTTTGCTATTTTACCAATGAGGTTTTCAGAACAGAGAAGAAACACACACCCTGTTAATGATCGTGTTCCATCGTGGCTGCCTATTGAAAAAACACACACACATCACGTACTATCATGGCTTGTTATTTTTCTTCCTGATTAACAACCAATATATAACTGGCTGAATAACCAACCTGCTGATATGCTGGTGAGTTTAACTCTGTCTAATACATGAATAATACACATTAGTAACATCAGGATGTGGTATTGAGAACATAAATCAATACTCTGTCTAATAACTCTATCAAATCGTCAGTAAGCACCTGCCAGAAGAGAACTTCAGAGGCCTTGCAGAGGAAAATGGCAGTGAGATAGTGTCAGATAGTTGTTGTTTGTGTCAAACTGGTGCAACAGTGTCAAACTATCACCCTACAGTAAGTGGAAAGTCATGCCTGCGATCTGTGAATATACAGTACTGTTGAGCTGTAACGGATCTCTATAAATAAAATTTCACCATTTCCTGAGACGGTTTCATTTCACTAATGATTCTTAGTTTTGTTTACTTTATCATAGGAAAGGCAATGAGTCAAAACTGTGCAATGATGAAAAACACAGAAAAAAGATGATAATGACTAAACTTGAAACTCAACAGGAGCGTGTAAAGACATCACACCTACTCACTGAAGATAAAAATATTATTAAGAAAGTCAGACATGTCAGGAGGGTTCAGCAGTGGAGTCCAGATTTAATCTAGAAAGGAACATCAAAGCAGAAACGGACTGAGTTTCATTTTGGAAATAAATGACAGTGAGCTTTAAAGACTAATGGTGTCTGTTTGCCTGCAGCAGGACGGCGAATATGCAACTCAAATTAAACTGCAGAGCCCATGTCCATCATTATGAGGGAGCATGTCCTCCAGTGTAACAGTGTGGCTCATTGGTGTGCAATGGAGGTCTATGGCACAGAGGAATAAGATATGTCCGACTTTGGATAAGCAGGAAACACTTGCTAGTAGGATCCATTCATTTAGTCTTTTTATGCCATTTGTTATAACAACAGCACATAATTTCACCATTATGTGCTGAAACGAATAAAGAGAAAACAAAAACCAAAAGTGATAAAAAGGTTCTGGCGTGCTGCAGCAAGTCTCAGCATTTCAAACCTTGACACCACTGACAACAAAGTGACATCTATACATATTTACAACCCATGCAGCAGAGTGACACTTCCCCTCCAAACTCTTGTGCTTTTTATTGCAAGGAGCACACAGGCTGGGAGGATTCAGCGTTGCTGTAGAAAAAGTATTTTTAGACAACATGAGCCATCTTGCATACCTTTACTCAAACAAAGAAAGACCAGCTGCTTGACATTTGGCTGTGCACATTTATCTTTTTGGGAGATAACTGACAGTAGCGTACTCTGTGTCACTTGGATTCATCTCCAGAACTTCCAGAGGTCGCTTGGGAAAGTCCAGGACGCTGTAGACCAGCGAGGTTGCCGGCACATTCTCAGATGCCTCAACCGTTTCCTGCAGAGACACTCAGAGTCAGGCTGAAGAATTTCTGGAGATGTTTTAAATATTTGCTTTGACGTTTACATCTTTAAAGAATTCGAAAGGATAAGTGCATTCTTACTTTAACTGTGGGATTAGAGCTTTGTTGTGGTGGCGGTTGGTGTTGTCTGTCTGTATCAGAAGCAATACAGGTGAAATATTAGATCAGTCAGGCAAATAATCAGCTTAAGTACTGCAAGACATGTGGATTTTCATTTTTACCACTGATCAACATTTGAAGCTAGTAAAATTTGAAGTTAGTCGAAGGGAAGGAAGATCAAATTTATAGTAATTCCTGGATTCAAAGTGCGTTTGCCAGGTTTGGTATCATCATGCATCTATAAAGATCTTTGCTAAAGCCTCTGCTGAGTGACCATTCCTAGCAATGCATGATACAGCTGGAGATGCTGCACAGAAGTACTGGAACAAACAGACAAACTGTAGTTTGTCTACAGTAATAGTTCCAGCACATTACTTCACATAAACCAGAAATGATTGTTTTTATACTACACATTTAAAAAACAAAGTGTTACAGAGTGTAATCAGTAAGATTTGGAGGTGATGGTAGGTAGATTTTTCTATTTTTGACACAGCCAGACAAGCTGTTTCCCTATGCTTCCAGTCTTTACGCCAGGCTAATTGTTTCCTGACTTAATTCACAGACATGGGGTAACGATCTTCTTACTAGGGTAACGCTAGTAAGGATATTAATGCATTAACTGGTGATCAGGTTAATGGATTAACGGCCATCGCAGTGAAATACTAAACAATGAGCAGAATACACTTCTGTGTTGAATTCGGCTGTGATCAGATAAAACACAGTTTTTGCACGTCTGTGAGTTCTTGTGTGTTTGCGTAATTATGGGATTCATCATCCTTCCAGCCCACACCAATCAAAGAAGGCTGTTAACACAGATGGACTAGAGAAAGTTTACGTTTATTCTCCTTCCCACCCCTTCCAAAATGGAGCACGTGGGTACATGATGTTCTCTTTTGGAGACCTGACCATGGACAGTTTTATCACCTTGTCCCGCAGCTCCATCATCTTTACAGTGGAGCAGTTTGACCAGCTTGCAGAGCTTGTGAAATTGATGATTGAGTCACAGACTTTCGAACACAAGATAAATTAGTTGTATCTTCATCTTGCCCAGATTTAGAAAGCTCGCTTCTTCTCTGCTTTCTACCGCACACAATTTAGCCCTCCTCTCCAACGATTTGCTTATTTGTTGACCATGGAGCCACAGTTGACATGCGCTGCGCTGCGCTGCGCTGCGCTGCGTGAAAAGCAGCCCCAGTTTTATCTTGGTGCGCCACACTCTGGCATTGTAGGGCACATCAGAGTGTGTCAGAGTGTTGCTTGGTACAGAGGTACACCTGACGAATCCAAAACACTGACAACCACTGAAAAAAAGATGCAGAACCTCCTCCAAAATGTGGTGTATCTGATCACAGCCTTACACAGGTTTGTTAAATGAAGCAGCTGAGTGTCAGGGCAGTTTTTGAAATAGTACGTAGCAAGAAAGTCTATGTAGGGAGTTGGCCTGGGTGAATGCATGGGTCAAACACAGGGCTTACACACAGGAAAGACTGGGGTTTGATCCCTGTGTGAAAACAAAAGGCATCTTTGATTGTTTTGAGCAGTTATTTTAACCCAAACCATCATCTTTTCCAAAACCTAACCAAATAGTTCTGGTGCCTAAACCTAACTAACAAATTGTTTACTCAGCAAGTTTTATTTTGAAAGTCTAAAATTGCATATTTATCATTGCTGATTTGACCGTGGATTGAGAACAAAGATGGACGTGGTGCAAGCACCAAAGATACTTCCAACTAAAATATGCTGGTTCAAATGTTGAGTGTCACAAGAAAATGGATAATTTGTGTCCATGAACACGTACATGAATCCTGTAGATGAAATTTCACGACTATCTCACTAACTGCTGTGGTGAGATAGGCTGGATACAGCCTATTTTTAAAAAAACAAATAGTGGTTGAAATGTATTTTATTGAAGTGAAACCTGTGCACTCTGTTATAGTTTGATTAAGTCTGACTCTTAGCTCTACTCTGCAACACAGGTACAAACTAACAAGAAGAATCAGATAAAAGGGAAATAAGCTAGACAACGTGCAGACGAGTACAGTACGCCATCTGTCAGTGTGCTGAGTTGTTCATAGACCTGTTTGAGGAGTGCTATCTGTGGATAACGGTTGGACCAGGTTAGCATGACATGATACAGTAGCGCACAGTCAGCAAAAGCCTGCATTTGTATACACGTACGGGAAATCATCGAGTGTGGTATCTGAGGTCACAGGGGATGTCAAAAATATTTCAAAGTGGCAATGTTCCTACTCAAAGTAGGCCAGAAAGTTGTCTCTGAAGTGAAAGCGCATTGGTTATAGTGAACAAATAATGCTATTTTTTTCCACCCACCCCTCTATGATAGTAGGCACACCTACATTTGCATGCATTGAAGGAGAACTTCTTTTGAGAAGCTATGAATCATCACATGTATCAAAAGGATGTGAAACTGCAATCTAGTTTGCATTTTTGAGCATCTAACCACACAACAGCACACTTTTTCCATAGAATAACAATTATTCTTCTCACCTTCACTTTGTTGGCTTGAAGAAAATGTAACAAAAAAAAAAAAAAAAAACAACAACTAGCGACTAAAAACCCAAAACAGAATATAACACTGGCCTGCCTCTGGGTTTAAATTGATCCCAGTGATAATTTATGTCAGATATTGGATCATTGGTCTATCTCTTCTTCTTCAATAATTCAGCATTCAGCAGAGGACAGCAGGGACATAAAATTAATTTCCTGTTCTAGCTACATTACAAGCAGCCAGGGCTCAGTTGGCTCAATGCTTTGACACAGCACAGTGCCCCTAAGAGCCCTGAATTATCAGTTGTGGCAGAGTATATTTGGACCGTGACTCCTTACCTTTGCTTCTCACGAGACACCAGATCAAACATGGAAGTAATGCAGTCAGCAGCACCAAGGGTGAAACCACAAGGACAGTGACGATGTGAGAGGAAATTCCATTGTAGTTAGTTACTGGGATGTTATTCGGCATGGGAGGGACTGTGGGAGTCAAAAGGAAAATATGAAAAAATATACTCAGTGTTGCCGTTGCTAAAAGACACAGAATTTATCTCAAAGGAAACTTCTGTTTGTGTATATATCTTCCCAGTACAGTTAGACTAATACTATGTAATACTATTTTTCTGATATAAAGTAGACAAAGACATACGTTAACTGACCGTCTTAGCAGCAGGCGCATGAGTCTATAACCAACACAGACACTAACTCACTGCAGCGTGCCAAAAAGCATCTCTGATATGAGCCAAAGAGAAAGAGCAGCAGCTTTAACTAATTGTACAGTTTTCTTATTGTCAACAATTTCCATGAATGGACAAAAACCAACAATGCGACTTTCTGACTTCCCTTTGGACGCCCATTCCCTCGCCATGACAACAGGCTGCATGGATGACAATATTGGTCTGTTGGTTGGACCTACACAGAAATATTTCCACAGCTGTTGGATGCATTGCCATGAAATTTGGCAGAAGCATCCGTGGCGCCAGGAGGACGAATCCATCCGACTGGTGATCCCCTGACCTTTCCTGTTGCACCACTATGAGGTTGATGTTTGAGGTTTTGAGTGAAATGTCATAAACCTGCAAACCTAATGACATCCCCACGGCCACAGCTGTACTTTGTATTTACTACTATGTAGTACATGATAGCATACTGATACGCTAAACTAAGACGGTGAACATGAGAGGATGTTGTATTCAGCAGACATAATACAAATTTAAGTTACCACTACGATTAGGCAAAATGATATGAGACAATATAATTTTTCTATTTCTGGTTGTATTAGACCTTTGTGGTCAGTATTGCAAATCCATGCCAAGGACTACTTTATGCTAATATATATTTTTTTAATTTATTGTATTAATTTTGCATCAGTGTGACGAAATACCTTTTTCAGGTATTTAATTTGCTGCAACCAAACGGCCCGATTATGTTATCCATAAACAGTTTCTCAATAGGCTCTCTACTGGGTGGTCAGGAGGTAGAACAGGTCGTCCATTAAACACAGGGTTGGTGGTCTGATCTCTCTCTCTCTCTCTCTCTCTCTCTCTCTCTCTCTCTCTGTGTGTGTGTGAATGAGAGACAACATAACCATTTTGTCCTGCTAAGGCGGAAAAGCACTACAAGTGCAGTGTATTTACTACAACGTGATATATATCAGCACTGCATTTAAATACCTATACATATATCATGATAGAGGATTATATCCATAGAGCATGTTTATCATGATGAAGGCATGCCATCCAGTGAAACGATGGAGGTCTATGCAACAGAGGAATACTGAAGCTATATCAGCATGTGTTATTCGGGAAGTACTTGTTCACTACATCGATGGTTCTGGTCTTTTTGTTGGATTTGTTGACAATAAGAAAAAAGAGAATAGTACTTGCCTTCTCCTTTAAAAAATGGAAACAAACAGACATGTTTACATTACATTTATGAAGTAAAGGAGGTGGGCAAGGGGTAATTGTGTCAATGAGTAAATGTCAGCTAAATTTAGTTAATAGCATTTCATCATTAACATGGAGAAATCCAGCCACTATAATAAAAGCTGGATGTCTTTACGATACTGAAAGGTTAATGTTCTTATGCTGCACACTTCACAGACTGACACAGTGTCCTCCTTTAATATTGATTTGTATCGGTGTATTTTCTCGAAGCGTAGCCCATCAGTACCTGTGCTGCTTTTGTTCCCCTCTTGAACCATCAGCTGCACCTTGTTGCTTTCTTGGGCGAGTCCTGACTCTATGATGGTGGCCCAGTAACTTCCACTGTCATTTAGTTTGAGGTTTTTAATGTGCCAAACTACAGAACTATTTTCAGGGTAAATGTCAAATACATCTGTGTATTTGCCCAGTATATACTCAGCAATCTTTTTCTGGTCTGTTACGTAAACTCCAAAATAAGAGCTTTTTGTGAGGCTGACGTTAAATGTGAACTGAAGGCTGATGTTGGTGCCCACGATCCCAGTGACCGCCAGACGGCCGGGAACTGTATGGAGACAAAACAACAGTAAGTGTATGAGGAAGAGCGTGCAAAAGCAACATCTAGTAAATACTAAACAGGGCTAAAAAAACATGCTAAATGATAAAACTTAATGAATGCTTTCAAGCTGCTGTTCAACATCTTGGTAAATCAGTTAGCCATTATATCTAAAGGAGCAAGTAGCTAAATTCAATAACAAAGACTGAAAACCTACCTAAACTCCTGCTTAAGCAAACATTGCAGCTGACATTAGCTCAGCAGTTTAACTGCCATCTCAGCTTTTGACTTGAGTAGAATTAATGTGATTTGTTGGGATAAAACCACCTTTAAATGGCATATTAAACATCGTAATCATGAACTGAACGGAACTGAAGCGTGAACTGTATTCTCTTTCCAAATTTAAAATGGGCAACAAAGTTGACAGAATGCAGTTTGATGTTGGATTTCCCCCTTGCTTCCAGTGAAGAAAAGTGCAGTATCTGCATTTTTAGGTACTAAGTAGTTTCTATAGCAATGATATTTTTGGCTGTTTCCCCCTGCATGTGAGGACATGTGTCGTGGCAAATGTCAAATATGTGCTGTTAAAATGCTTTGTTATTATGTCTACCAAACAAAGTCCTGACTCTGAATAACACAGGATGATTCCTGTATATCACAAAGGTTGCTTAAGCTGTATTAAAGTACCAGTCACACTAACCATGTACAGTATTCTGTCATACCTATTATGAGCCAGAATTAGTTGTATTTAAAAATGAAGGAGTAAAGCCAATAATTTAAACTTGTACTTTTTTAGCACAGCGTTTCAAACTTTCAAACAAAAAAAAAAAGTTTCAAAAAGCTACAAATTAGCCACCTAAACATGTATTAAGCACTTTTCCCCAGTTTAATTTCCTTTTGTAGTAGCAAAACAACAACACCTAAGTCAAACTGAGAACACATCACTCAGAAACACAGTTACTGGTGTAAAAAAAATTAACTGCGTGGAACTCCTCAATACTGTTCAGTACAGGTCATTCATTAATGGCAGTGTGGAAATGTGAGGTATCGTTAGCGGCATAGTACCCGATAAGGACCGAAAAGGACAATAACAAATTAAACAAACCAGTCAAAATGAACCACTAGCAGGTGAAAACCCACAAAACCTCAGATGACAGAGTGAAAAACATTGACAGCCAAGAGAAGACATCTTACCGTTGAATACCATGTGAGCTACAACGATCAAAATTAACCTGAGAGGCTTTGTGACGATGTTGTCAACCATGATAGAGGAGCTGTGTTGCTTGCAGGCCCGGCGAGATGGCCCTTAAGTCTTCGAATTTTCTGATTCGTATAAGTCGCTTCTATGTGCTGAATGCTCTGTTTTGATATTTCCACTGAAGTGGCAGTTTGTGCGCCTGAGAGGAGGAAACTGCAGACAGGAACTCGTAAGAACACCGATTTATCTACTTACAGCATCACAAGCACCTCCTGTAACGGAAGACTTCAAAGACGTTCATGGACATGTGATGCAGACTGAGGAGCTCAGCTGAGGAAGCTGTCACTCACACAACGTGTGTAAATTCAGGAAGAGTAGATGGTTTCTATTCTATTTTAAGGGAAATTTTGAAGAAAACAGTTTCCAAGCTTACAAAACAGTGGACTTGGGAATGAAACCGAAAGCCCTCATATTTGTTTTTTAGTGAAGCGAGAGTTGTAAGTGTTGTCTAACCAATAGACTGTAGATTACTTATACATTTTGGATAATTCACAGACATGCTGTGAACTGAAAGCAAAGAAATGGTCACACTGAAAGCTGTGGACTGCTAGCTTTCATTCGTGTTGCAGTGGGAATTATTTTTTTCATCCTGTTTCGATCTTCACCGAATGTATGACTCAAGTAAAAACAAATTAAAATCACCACCCTGTTTGCAGTCCTTGATTAGCTCCATGATAATCAAACAGAGAACACTTACAATGCAACAGGGCTGAGGGGAGAAACCAAAGCTCTCAATATGGGGCTGGAGGAGACCAACACCAAGAGGAAAGAGACTGTTGAGTGCTGTCCTGCCCTAATAAAGATAGATCCGAGACTTAAAAGCTGGTATATGAAGGTCAATGACACAACAATAGCAGAGAGGAAGACCCAAGACCACAACCGTCAGCTGAAGGAGGCCCAAAGCTTTTTGTTTGGCTCCGAAATACATCATCAATATGGATCGCCAGCTGGAAGAGGCAAATATGCAATCCACGAGGGAGTGGATGAAGCACGCTTCCAGCAAGTACGAGCCTCTGCTGGAGAGCCAGGCGGCAGAGATTACCAAGTCTCAGAAGGCTGAGAGGGTGGCAGGTCCAGATCTAAAAGGAGTCCTGGAAAAGAAGAAGACAAAGTGGGTGGAGAGGGACAGCAGGCCCAGGTGGTGGAACTGGTTTCAGAGCTTGTTTTCATGCACTTCTGGACAAGGTATAAAACAGTAAGAGTTTATACCTTGTCTTCTTAGAGCGCTTGGGCTGGTGGGAAACCGCTGTTGATGTGGGCCTGTCCCCAGAAGGTAAATTAAAGCGGCTATAAACGACTGCAGCTATAAACAAATTCAATGAATTCTGCAAAATAAAATACATATTCAAACAAAGTCATACCTTCTACCTTTAATTTCAATGCATTTCAGTCAATAATAAAATGTTGCATGTTGAAACAGTTGTACTAAATTTAAAGGTGCAAAGCATAAACACTCGTTCACACACTCACGCTGTGGTTCCCAAACAGATTTAGACCTTCAATTAGAAACACACCTGCAAATTCAGCTCGAAATGACATTTCAGCTAAATAGTACAGAAACACAAACAAATAAGCCCCACGTTTCGACTGTTAGTAATACCTACACATATTGCGATGCTAATTGATATATCAGTAAGTCAGCCACACAAATGGGCGACACTTCAACCACAGGAGAGGAAGTTGGGGGCTTTGAAGTCTCAATTTGCTATCTTTAAGATAAAACATTGTCAGCATGTGTCATGGGGGGATTTGGTTGGTTGGATGTTTGGTTTCAGTGGTTGAAGGTGTTGGTCATTTCCTTGCAGCTCCTGCTCTCAGCCTTCCCACGGTATCACCACAACAAGCTCAGTGTAACTTTGTGTGGAGTAAGACCCCGTGTCTTGAACTACTGTCTACAACTCAGCTTCTGTCAATCAAAAAAAAAAAAAAAAAAAAATCTCGAAACAGCTGAATGTGTTTTCAGTCCACAGCTTCTCTGTCTAAAAGGGGGCAAATAAAGGGATTATTTAGTGATTCAGGGCGCCTGCTGTGGCTCACGTAACCAGTTGTTGGTTTTTCAGGAAAAAGGGCAGGAAAAATTCTTCTTCTTAAGATGTTTTGAACTTAATGAACAAGCATAGCTGTGTTTTTTCGTCTCTTGTGCAGACTTTCCACACAACTGAGAAAAGGTTACTTCTGCTTAGCTGAGATTATTACCGAATGAAGAATTTAGCTGTTGGTAATCACATTTGTAACAAAGATGGCTTCACTTCCCGTTTCTTCTTCACAATAAAAGCAGTGGCAGCCAAACATACTTATAACATGCAACACCAGGTTCATGGAACAGCAGCATTGTTCCCCTCATAAGCGGCTCACTTTGATGTTGTTGTGTGCCTGTTTGTCTCAGTTTAGTGGTGGATTCCCACTTTCTGATGTAAATTTTCTTTCTTTTCTCTTCTCTGGCACTAATGTTTCATCCTGTTCCCCTCATTTGCTTGCTACAGTTAATTAGTCATCGCATTGTAAGAAATCACCACATGCGTCTTCATTTGCTGACTCGACATGTCAACTTTGACAACGCGTTATTGTCCCCAGTCTCTTTAGTTCATTTTGAGGGATGTAACATGGGATAAGACTCATCCAAAAACTCTATATTGCTGCTTTATTTGCTACAAAAGAGTGTGCAACCCTTTTTAAATCTGAAGTATCAAACTTTAAGCTTTTTAAATAATAATGAGTAAAACAGATGCTCCTCTGAGGATATAAACAGTCACTGATTTATTCTGACTCAAATGGAGGTCTAAGTGTTTTGTTTCCTGTGTTTCATTCTTACATGTGTCATTCAGGGCCAATCAGAGTGCCCATGAGCAACAAGAGCAATTGATCTCTGTCTGAGATACCAAATCCTGTACGCTTAGATACTGACCTGTTATTATTGTCTTTCAACGCCATCTTGTGGACTTACAAGTATGATGCAAATCACTCGCAAAGCCCTGTGACACGTGACTCATACAAACACACATGCTCACACTTAATGCCACTCGCTTCCCTCGTGATGTGATTTCCGCAACATCTCTTGCACCATGTTATGTGCTGTCGTCGCTTCTGTTTTCTGTTGGTTTTGGTTGTTAAATAAGCGCCTGTAGGGGTCCTTTTCATCAGCTGTTCGCCTTGACATTGTATACTGATGCAGCATCCATTTGCCTGTATGATTTATTCACTTTCAAATAATTGAAAACATAGAACTCCCTCTCCAGTATATTTGCAGAGAGAGAGAGAGAGAGAGAGAGAGAGAGAGAGAGAGATCTATCTGACTGATGATGTGCACTTGAGCTGTTATTATGCTTTGTTTAGCATAAACTATTTGCATACTGTTGCATCTAATGCAGTTTGCGTTGATCTTCTGACGTGTCCATCACTGGAAATGAGGACATGCCCTTAATGATTCTTCAAGATTTAATTAGAGGTTGAATGAATGCATGAATGGTTTATCAGCCACAGCATTAATCTCCAGTAAGACAGTCTCCTCTTTTCCTGCAGCAGCGCTGACTGAAACAATACCTCACCTCACGTTTCTCAGGTGTTGGTGCACAGTGATTCCAGTGAGTCCTCTCGCTTATTATAGAAGCCTTCAGTATCCATGGGTGAAATGTGGGATGTGTGTAAGCCTCAAAATGCAATCTGTGGTTACCTAGAAAGCCCTTTTCTGAGTTTCTGCAGAAAGATGTTTCAGAGACGAAACATGCATATATAATGTAATTCAGTTGGAAGCATCTTTTGTGCCTGCACCATATCCACTGTCATTCTCATTCCGCAGTAAAGTCAGCAATAAATAAAGCTTCCTGAGAAACATTTCAGGTGACAGCCGCAATTTGGTGAAGTGTAGGGAAAGATTATGGTTTGGGTTAAATAAGTACTAATTTTGGTTTCACATGGAGACGAACAGGCCCCAGTGTCCTGACTGAAAGTCCTGTATTTCATCCCCTCTGTCCACCCCAGCTAGCCTGGCCTCCTCCCAATGTAGACTTTCTCTCCCTTTATACTATGTTCACGCAGAATGTCGTGAAAAAAGTGCAAGATTCAAGTCCACAAATGTAGATTAAATTTCGAGACTATCTCACAAACTGCCCTGATAATGGGCTGCAACACCAAGCGCTCTCTCACAAAGCCTGACAGTAGCTTTTCATGTCAGGTCGGCTCCAGCTCTACATCGCTGTGCATGCTACACTGAGCGGTGGTCAGTCAGTGTCCCCTGAAGCCCAATATCACACACTATGTAACCATGAAGGCTTCCCTCCTGCAGTCTTTGCTCCCTCACTTCTCTGTCGCCTCCTGTAAGGGAGGGTTCAGGATTCTAGCAGAATTTGAGGGTGTAGTAACATGTCTTAGCAGAATCATGTTTTAACCCCTTTTGGCATGATGTAGCATACAGACAATTGTGCTGCTTAGCTCCACAGCTATTTATATTGTATCAGACAGATCTAATATATATGATACTAACTTGCACTTTACAGACATTTACTGTGTTCTCTGCAGTTTCTACTATAGTCGCTCTGTATTTTTACATGGGTGGTTCAGCCGAGAAGCCAAAATAAAACATGATGTAATGGTAAAAACAGTCCAGTTCACTGGAGGCGGATTAAAGCATGTTCAACCCAAAATCTGACTTGGCTGCCATTTGCCGAGGGACATTTGTTGAAACAACGTTCAGCTAAGACTCATCTCACACAGCAGAGATGGGAGGAAGCACACAGGCTGATGGGAAGGGAAGAGCAGGAAAGCCCTTATCACCATGGTAACTGAGAAAGCGACTCCTATGAAATGCTGCTCTGGCAAAACAATTACCATGGAATCAGGAATGGAACCCCCCCTCCCCGCAGACACCACCAACAGTACACACCACTGGCAGCCACTGCCAACCACCCAACAGCATGCACATACAAATTGACACACACACACACACAAACACAAACACACACACACAGCAGGCTTTTTTCTGCTCATTAGGTTCAACAGGTGGATTCAGACACAAAGGCAAAGCCATCAGTTCCTCATAGTGATCCAGCTACATTATGCTTCAGACAGATGCCATTTCATGTTGGTGGAGTTATAGACAATTGTTTCAGGTCCA
This sequence comes from Chelmon rostratus, assembly GCF_017976325.1. Classification (NCBI taxonomy): domain Eukaryota; kingdom Metazoa; phylum Chordata; class Actinopteri; order Chaetodontiformes; family Chaetodontidae; genus Chelmon; species Chelmon rostratus. Next base: position 13,107,498 of record NC_055661.1, read on the forward strand.
TTTTTCATCCATGGGCACACTTCCTGTTTTGGTATCTTTCATAATCTTTATCTATTATTTGTCCTTTTGCAAGGAAAATTGTTTCCACCTTCAGTACAGCCTCAAGAATACACAAATACATCAAACTCCCCTATGTTATCACTGTTAGTTTCCTTCAAAATAAGTCATCAAAATTGGTGTAAATAGATAGACTGAGGCAAGAAATGAGGCACCTCTTTTTTTTTTTATTTGTACAATGCCAAAATGAAATAAGTGGTAATCAAGGTTTGAGACCACGACCAGGTGGTGAGTCACTAAATGTTTAAATGCCTGCTGATTGGTTGGTATGTATCTGACAAGCTTGAAGCAGTTGTAATCAGTATTTTTGGAATAATGTAGTGGTGTGACAATGTGAGTTTGACAATTTCAAAGTGGTGACTTGTAGTGATGAACCTGCAGAGAACTGCCACCTGAATCTGTAGCTCCCCTGCTTTACAGGGCTTTATAGCAAGTTTCAACTCACTGATTAACTGTCACTTCTCTCATAGTGTTGTTTTCATTGAAAAAGCTCTAAAAGCCCACTGCACACTACCTGCTGAGCACCAAGCATCAGTCGGACACAGTTAGTGAATAGCTGGTGAACATATGGACCACCTAAGTGTGAATCAATCACTTGGTGCATATTGCTTTCTTGTAAAGCAAGAGCTGCAATTCCTGTATGAAAGGTGCTATACAAATAAAGTTTATTCTTCTTATTATTATTTTTATTTAACAGCTAAAAACTCTGATATGATATTTCCCTGGGGACTTGGTGGAGACCAAAACAGAGCTGAAAGCGAGTCAGTATTGGATTTGCATTAATCAGTTAGACAAAACATGACTAAAAATGAATGCTAATGTTGCTCCATAACTATTGGATGTGTAGATAAGTAACTGTCTGCTAAGAAATTCATCATACCAACTTAAAAGAATAGAAAATACTTGAAAAAATACTTCAAATATGTCAGTGTTGCCTCTGATTTCTACTGCCTCCAAGTGGCCAAAAAAACACTTAATGTAGATTTAAGATGTGTTCCTTTTTCCTTTTTCCAGGATGTGGCACGCAAGTCAAAGTCAACTCCTCACTGAAACCAAACTACTATTTGCTACAGCTAGTACTGCCAACAATAATACGACTACCATGGCTTTCGAGGCAGTTAAGAATTTAAGAATTCCCACAGTAATCAAGTAAATACGCTGTATCATGTCAATCATGCTGGAGGACGACACTGGCACACTGACTCTGTGTGTTGGTGTGTGTGTGTCTGCTATCACTTTTTGCAGCTCAGCTTGGTTTCTGCAGAATGCCTTCATCTCCAACGGCAACCAGTGACGGCGATGACACCAGTGTCTTCCTGGTTGCTAGGGAGCTGGTGATGGTTTGCCTGGTTTCTATGAGCTTGACCCAAGTACAGCAGCCATGTGCGTGCACACACACACACAGCAGCCATGTGCGTGCACACACACACACACACAGAAAGACCCTATAGATTGGATGCTCCCAAATTGACTTTCAAGTATGCAATTACTGGATTTCACCACACACACACACACACACACACCTGCAGTACAAGTAGGAGAATTGACTTTCAGGCATACACTTGAAAACATACAAATCCACACACACACACACACACACTTATACATTAACACACTCCTACACATGCTTAGGAAGTCTACTTTCAAGCATGCTGCAAAAACGTGCACCTCATGTCTCGCGCGCACAGACTCGAGGAGCCTCGAATAAGTTATAGATGCTCAGAAACGTGATTTAGTTACACATGCACTGTGGCTGCACTCTCTCTCTCTCTCTCTCTCACACACACACACACACACACACACACACACACACTCCCAGCCTCCTTGGGGAAATTCACTCTGTCCATACAATTAATGGCTTCCTACACCACAGTCAGAAAATAAAGGCTTGAAGGGCAGAGCCTCCACACACTCACCTGCACGCGCGCACGGCGCGAGGCAGAGTGAGAAACGCATCCTGTGTGGCAGCTGTCACGGTTTCCAGCGGAGGTATTCCCCAGCCTCATCACGACCGGCAGCCTGCCGGTGTTCACAGCTCCGCTTCTTTTGGTCTCAGCGCGCAGAGACGGACCGTGTTAATGGATGAAGCGTCTCATCAAACAATAGTGAAAACTTTCAATGTTGGCATCGTGTCACTGTGTTGTTACAAGGTGCTTCATGACAGACGCACACGGAAGAGAGACAGTATGATCAGACATTGTGTTGTGTGAACTGACCAAGTCCCACTGTGTCCCCCTGCTATGAGGATGAGAACCGGAATCATCGGGTTTGAGAAGTCCAGCCCCATCGCCAACTTTTCCTCCGTCCTCACCCAACCTGCCAAATTGATTTAGCCACCCCCCTCCATCAGACTCCCCCTTTCCTCCCTCCCTCTCTTGCTCCCTCCCCGCCAGTCACATGGAGGTTCGCGGTGACCCGTCTCTCCCTCGGTTTTGTGGCAGTCGCTCTCCGGTGCGCCTTGGAGACAGACGAGAAGCGAAACGCGCGAAGCTGCCGCGGCGCCTCGTTTGCTTTTAGACGTTTTAATTGATCCATTTCCACGGAAAATCTCCCCGGAATCCGCTGAAGCCGCTGGTAAGCGATACTCTGTTAAACGGGTTATTTTTAGTCCCCTACCGCGGCGATGAGTGGCTGGAAGCCGGCTGTGAGACCCCGTGGTGCTGCGCTGTGGTAAATGAAGCCCCCGCTCGCTGTTCTGCAAGAATGAAGTCCAGGCGAGATAAGCTGAAGATCCCCTCATTGACTCTGGAGTAAGTTCCGCTTTTTATTTTCATCCTCTGGTGCAGGTGTGACACCGCAAGCTGTCACGTGAAACTGCTGTATTTTAAAGTTGTGATGTGAGTAAAATAATATTCATGTGCTTGTGTAGAATTCATGGTACCCCAGTGTAGACTACTCAAATGTCAGCAGACTTTATCAAAGAGAGTGGCTGTTCCAACCCACCACACGACTATCACTAAAGCTGTGAGACCAAAACAGCCGGATGGAAATGCAAATAATCTCTTCTGGTGTCTCCCAGGGTGATGACATTTGCTTGAGACTTCATTGTCTAGTTTACAGCTTCATCGCATGCTTGTTTTTTGTATTTTGAAGACAGGACTGTATTTAGCAGATTAGAGAAGTTACAGGTGTCTCATCAGTTGCCTATTTCTTAGGAAATCTGAGTATTATCAGTATTATCAGTAATACAGAGGCTCAACAGTGGCAGTTTTCATCTCTGCCTATTAATCTTTAAACCAATTAACCCCATTTGCAGAAAAATCCAGTTTCCCAACCTTGAACTGAAACTGTGTTTGCTCAAGTCATGGCTGGATAAACTTGGGAACTTGTAAAGCGGTTGCGTTATGAGTTGAGTTTTCACACATCTGTGTGCTAATCAGACCAAATGTTTTCAGACTTGGTTTTCAGAGGTACAGCTCCTGCCACAGTGTGAATGCTGTTTTCATGATGTTTTGTGTTTTTCCAGCTCTGTTGTCTCCCTTTTTATTTTTTTTAAACCTCACATGAAGTCCACACGCCACGATTCCTGCATGAATCACATGCTCCCCCTCACAGCACCGAGGCAGACAAATGGCTTTCAGTTTCTGGGAGAACAGATATTTTATTTCAGTGTAATTGCTAACCTGTGAATCCCATCTCCATCAAAGGACATGGCTGCAGTCTTATATCCACCCACTCTTCCTCCAGAATGAATGTAGCCTTTTTTTTGTGGGGAGGGGGGTTGGGGGAGAACCTGCTGCCCATTAGATGCTGATCTATAAGGCGTAGGAGCTCCCTGCTCACATGCTCATTCTCTGATCTATCATCTACCTCCTCCGTGGATCATCTCAGCAAAGCATGCGCTGTTTTTGTTTCATTTTTAGGCACCTAGCTGCTCCCACGCAGAGATACAGAGGAGGTTTCACTCTGGGCGAGCAGGGAGGGGTTCAGGGTTTTATTGGCGACAGGTGATAGGTGCATCACCAGGCACACATTTGCTTGAAACAAATCTGTTTAAATTGTACTTTCTGCAAGCTATTCTAACTTGTTTGAGCATATTTAGACAAGATGTCTTAAAGCAAGTGTTTTAAATCCTTGTTAGGCGACAATGTCCATCATTTAATCTGCAAGTGAGGTGCAGCAATATGTTGGAATAAGCTGATACTACTGAACAGAATTCTACATTGGCTTGCCATTGTTGTCATAATCCTTCTGCTGTCTTGTCAAAGCAAGGTTGTAGCTGTGACTGCACGCAATTTCAGAGTCACCCCGAACGACCAGAACATCTGAACAGAAATTCAGTGTGAATGCCACTAATGAGTCAGTCGGAGATTTTCTGCTCAGTTTACATTCTGGACTGGAGTGTCCACCAAGTGCTGTCAAAATGGAAATGGAGGATGATTACTCACTCAAGCAGCGCTGAGGGCTTTGGTGGAGGGGTCTGTAGGAGAGGATGCGTCAAGACGAGATACAGCGTAATGAGTTGCATGTGTTGTGTAATTATGAGCCGACACTACAGAGTGAGGAGTCTTGGTGCAAGGAGTTGTTTTTCCTACCATCCTCCCTGCATTACTATGACAACACGTTCATTAGTGCTTTGGTAGCCAGTGCTGTGTTTAGCACTGAGAAGCCTCTGCAGCACTGAGACAATAGCGGCACTGTGGAGCCCACAAGGCAAAGCTTACATCTGAGCATGGAAATCAATAGACAACAGCTTGGGCGCTGGGTCAGCATCAAGGAGATATAGACCTTAGGATGGCTGAGCATGCATATCTTGATGCAAAAATAGTGTGTTAAGATGAGAAAAGGTAAAAAAGCACAGTGTGAGGGTGTTTTTTCTGTAGGGTGCAGAGGAACCCAAAGTGCATTGTTCTTGGGAATCCTTCATCGGAAGTCAGGCCTATATATCATAACATACAGTGTGCTGCCAAATGTCAGACGCTTGCAAAGGTTGCATTAGACGTTAAGTAAACAAGTGCTGCACAATGAAGCTTCCTCTATCTGCTGTGTTGACACCCAGCTGTCAACTTCCTGTGGTGTAAGAGCTCAGGAGAGGTTAGAAGTCAGCGAATCGGAAGCACCCAGTGTTGCGTCCTACCAACCTGTAACAAACAATGTTAACAGAGAGGCAGCATCATCACCCTGCTGAGACTTGGTGAGCAGCTGTCGCTGCTGGCCATTGCTGTCAGCCAATGAGATGCAGGCATGGACCTTGAAGCTCTGCTGCTGAAAGATGAGGGACGCCAGTGTGCTGAGGTGCTGAGTCAGCGCACTAATCTATGCGAACATATCTTGCCTTGCAGTTTGTCGCCCACTTGCCAGAGCCCCACCCTCCTGAGCCCATGCAGCCCCTGCAGCCCCTGCAGCCCCTTACAAACTCTTCATCCCTGGAGGTAAGACAGGTCACACTCAGACTGTTTCTATGGACTGAATATGTTCACCACAAAACCAAGTAGCTGATCCATTTAACAAGTCTTGTCTTTGTAGCTAAAGCCTGAAAAAGATAATTCCTCTGTGCCTTAGAACTGCTCTGTTGTTCAAAATCTATAGAACACACATAAATGAGCCATACTGGTTGCACTGGATGACATGTTCCATCATTACCACGAATAAAGATGGACACTGTATCTTATTTTATTTCAATCCAACGTACACCATCCTGCTACCGCAAATACCCACCAGAGCCCCAAATATGTATTCTTCCGCTGCTGAAAATAGTCCCCGGCTAGCTTTTTACTGCCATTTGAGTCACATTGGCTTAAAACTACAGTGCCCAGCTGTTGTAGGAAATTCTTTAAAAAATGAAGAATGTTTTCTTGGCTCAATTATTTTCTTGGGACTTATTGCCAATAACAAAAGTATATCACTAGCCTTTTCCTTTTGCATTGTTTGTTCTCAGGAGAACTGGTCTGTGTTGGTGAACATCCGCTATTTCCTACTGCCAATAGCAAGAAAGATGCCTCACTATTTGTAGTGTCACAAATAATGAAGCGATAAGACTTTGAATACAATTTTTAGTGTGGTCAACTGGTAAGATTGAAAGTACGAAAGAAAGAGTAGATTGAAGCTTTTGTAGGGTCAGTATGACATCAACAAACAGTTATTTTATAACAGCTGCAGACAGCAGAAAGCTGTCCAGATTTTAAAACCCCAGTTGAACAGTAAAAGTAAAATTACAGCTGACCTATGTGTTAGCAAGTGGAGATTTTAAAGTGTAACCCCATTAAAAAGGGTGAAATATAAATAGAAATATGCAACAAATATGAGTTGTTTTTTCGTACATTAAGGTGCTTCTGTTTCGCCAGTGAAGACCTATCATTTATTAGTTGTCTCTCAGTCTATGTGGGTTGCTTGGCAACGGTGCTGGGTGCTGTGGAGGAAGGCAACACAGCAAACAGAGGCGGCTGCATGCAGCATGTTTCTGGATGTGTGAGCAGCGCTAGGCTGTCACACCACACACTGTACAGTAATGAATCCCATTCCTTCTGTTGAAAAATGAGCAAACGTTAATGGGACTGCAAAAATCTCTCAGATGCGGTGATCATGAATTCCTTAACACGATGCACTTTTCACACAGTCTGAGTAATCTGGTGCCACATTATGGCAGATTGCACATTTTTTGCCGCCATTCTTCACAGCATTTTGCATTGGAGACACCCCTGTTTTGTTTCACCATCCAGAAACATGTTCATTCTCTTGCATCAGATTCTATTTTTGCATGCAAGTAAATTGCTTCCCTTCATCAACCTTTGATTCTGATACACTGAATATGTAAAGGTTGATGTGTTTACAGCTACATCAGCATTCATATTAAGGGTGTAGGGAGATTGCAATATATATTGATATATGTAGAGTATTATATTAGCAGCATGAAAGCATGAATACAGTAAAAACAAATCTGAACTACAGACAAAGTACAAAATTGAAAAAAACAAAAACAAATAGTAAATAATAAATAAATTTTAAAAACATTTCGACAGTTTAGCAGCCATGACCAAAAAGTCACAATCACCTTCAAGTGTTTAAGCTTTGTGTAAGGTATAACAAATAAGTCATGATCTGATGACTTCTGTGGCTTATCGTTGATGTACAGCTGTAGTCGATTACCATGATTTTACCTGACCACACAGATGTGATTGCAGATGTGAGGATATTTTGACCTGAGTTCTAAATTTGATGGGAAGCCAGTGGAGGAAACCACAAGAGGGACGTACAATAACCAAAGTGAGATCAGACCCAGTCTCCCGGGTCATGGTTATGCAAGGAGGATTTAATCTAGGGCCACTGGACTTGGTTGTAGATACTTGAAAACGTTTTGCCTGTCATCCAAGGGGCTTCCTCAGTTGTAACTGCCTGCTGGGGAGTCAGTCATGGAAATGTTAAGAGCAGGAAAGGGAGTGACTCCAAAAATGTGCTGCGTTCTGATAATAATTATCATAAATACAGCGCACATACACTTCTCACATTACAAATACATCTGTATACGGATAGAAAGCAAAATGTATAATACTTTTGATTTAAGTATTCATAAGTTTTTAATGTATTCATCAATTCCTAAAGTGAGAGACTTCATTATGAGAATAGTCTCCTTGCAACCTATAGGAACTGACCTCTGTTGTATTTAATGGGTTTGCTGTTACAGACTCCTCCACCAGAGAATATACACTGTATGTTGTTTTTTGTTTTGATAGAAATTGCAGTTAAAACGCTTCATTGCGGCCTGGGCTACATGCAGTGTAAACTCTTGGGATACTATATACAATGGAATATACCACTCTTTTAAAGTTTTGCCAGAATTCACCCTTTACCAGACTCCTAATGGTATAACCCACCAACATATTATGCTGCTTTTAAGTTCTGTAGGAAATTGCAAATACAGCGTGAGTGACCAAAAAGGTAAACCTGAACAGTGTTTCTGACTGTTACTAACTTTGATCAAGTCTATGGTAATATCATGCAATGAGTACAGATTGATGTATATATGCCATATATTGCTTTTTTTCAAAATTGCTCTCAAAACATTCTTTAGGGTTCCTTTCATCAAAAAATAAAAAATCCTGTCTCAAAAACAGGTGACATCTGATATATTCTTGAAAAAGACTAATGCTGTTGCTGATGGGTGACATCGACTGATGTAGCATATTGTGTGACAATTTCACAACCAGTTCATTCATCAACACAGTTCAGACGGTGAAATTCACACAACCCATTCCTTACATATTCATCATAGGACTGCATCCCAGTTTTTAGTTATTCATTCAATTTCTGAGATTAACAGTTGTATAAATGTGCAGAGGGGTAGCCATGCTTATCACCAATGGTGTGAATCTGCTGAAGAAAACAGATAAGTTGGAGCAGAGCTATGATCATCTCCACCACGCAGCTGTGTTGTATCGTCCAACGAATGAAGCCTATAAATAGACAAGAAGTTAAGTAGAGAAAGTTTCTGCCTGTATTCAGCTTTTAGTTGTTTTGTAGCACTTGTGCGATGTAGGAGTCACTGTGGCGTTGAGCTTAGTTTCACTCCTCCTACAGTCTTTAGCATCCTCAGTTCTTTAGTCTGCTCTCCTTTGCAGAGTGATCAGAGCTGTAACAAAACATGTTGATGCCTTAAACTGCTGTTAAAGTAAACTGAAAACTGCCTAATTGTTGCTTCAAAACAAACAGTAAATAAGTCGAGTAGAGTAAGTTGATGGTTGATGAATTGATCAGTTGATGAATGCATGCACAGAAAATTGTGTCTTTGCATGATATTTATTTCGTTGTATGTATAAATGATGGTAATGTTGCTCTACTCTATTTTTGGAAAGCCTTTTTGACATCTGCCTGGAGAGACAGAAACTTATTCTGTTTGCACCCCCCTCCTATTTATATAAATAATATATAATGAAATTATGCTTTGTAGGTGAGGCAGCACTCCTATGAGCAATTTAGCTTTTTCCTTTAGTTTTTAAAGCCTTAAAATTTGATTATCATCAGGTTTTGACTCTTGGCAAGGCAAAAAAGCAACTGGCAGCTTTTCACTTCCGGCTTTGATAAATTTAAATGGCCATTTTTTCTCGCTATGTTCTGTCACTATATGGACTAAATGGTCTATTTAGCAGATTTTTGCAGCGGCGAGGAGCCGGAGGTAACGAGCGGCACTTGAACATAGCATCAGGCTCGCGCTTGCTCATACTGATTCACACGCAGCCAGCAGCGTTTGTGTGGTCAAGCCCGAGTGTTGCCGCTGCTGTGAGGACGGTACTACACACTAAACAAACCGACATGGAGGTGATGTTTCGGTGACAGGACCGCGGTCACACAGCCGACCAGAGGATGTAACGACAGCTCCAGAACCAGAGCTGCACGAGGCAGACGACCTCGGTGTGAATACAAAAGGAACCGCCGCGGAGGGGAGACGATGGTGGGGAGAGCAGCAGCAGGGGGAGCGGGTTACTCATCGACCCCAGCTTCAGTTTTGTGAAATCACCATTAACTTTGTACCGGGGCTATTATACAAGAAAGTCCTCCAGCATGTCGGATCCGAGTCACTGGTCTGCGGTGCCGAACCAGAACAAGTCCCATTTTGTTCCTGGAGCGTTGCTGAAACGCTCAAAAAGGTAGTTATCAAGAGTTGTTCTAGGCTATGGAGGTTCACGCTCAAGCTAGTTGAACAGTTCATTTTTGGCTTTTGATATGTTAAGATGCTGTCACGTATATTTTATCACTCGCGGCTGGTCGTCGCATAACGTTAAACTCACACGTCTTATTTAACGTTAATGCTTTCATGGGGACGTTTTGTTAAAACGTTCCCAACATAAGCTAACTTAGCTCCTCTTAGAAAGCCGATTGCTTTGTCGCTAGTTGACGTTAATCCTGTGTTTGTTCAGAGTAACCCCTGAGTTTGTACTGATACACGGCTTTTGTCCAGAAAACAACGTAACTGAAAGCAGCTAATACACTTTGTTCTCAGTATTTGCTCTAAAATGAATATTCTCCAAGGTAATGACTCAAATATCAGACAAAGTGTACAGTTCTCTATGTTGAAATTGAATGTAACGTTAGAGCAGGTCTTTATCCTACTGGATAAAGGGAAACTGTAATTATAGGTGCAGTTGACACACAGACACAACTGCGTGGATGGACGTCACTGAAAAAATGTGTTTTATATGAAGAAAAGCCTTTATTTTTTACTTCTCTGTTTATATTGGTGACTACTGGAGGTCAAAGTTAATTGTTTGTGGTGTTTACTGATGACCGGAGATAAAACCTGCAGCTGTTCACCCTCAGATGATGCCATGACACCCACCGAATGTACTGATTTCTACTACTAAGACTGGTTATTAATGTATCTGTGAATTATCCTTTTGATTTGTAGTCTATATATAATGTCTGAAGTTAATGAAAAACGGCCATTACAATCTCCCAGAGGCCAGGTGTTCAGATCGCTTGTTTTGTCTGACTAGCAGCTCCAAAACATAGGATATTTGATTTGCAATCTAGTAAAACACAGAAAATCAGCAAATCCCTCACATTTGAGAATTGGGAAACTGCAAATATCTGACTATCTTTTGGGCCTGCCACTTACATTATTTTATTGATTAATCTGCACATTACTTTCTAGATTACTTGTGGTATATAAAGTGTCGATCACAATTTACCTTAGCCCGAGGCCTTCAAATTCCTTGCTTTATTCTGTAAACAATCGAAATGCTCAAAGATGTTCAATTCACAGGCTATAAAACAGAAAAAAACAGCAAATATTCTCATTTGACAAGGTGGAACCAGACAGTGTACTGTTCATTGATCATCAAAAAAGTTTGTTCATGTTCTGTCAGTCTAATAATCAATTAATTGACGAATCACGTGGGACTGTTGTGGACTTGAACCATGATGTCTCATAGTGGAATCTGAAAATGTTACTGGTCCAAGTTTGCCCCTTCTTTTCAAAACCAGTGGATTATTTAGCAGTTCCTCCCACCAGTCCACACACACACACACACACACACACACACAGAGCCTTGGACATCTGTGGCCCAAGATGTGCCTGCTGTTGCTGTCTGTGCACACAGTTCCTTCAGCCTTGAATCTGTTGACAGGAGGTCTGCTCTTTATGTTTTGCCTGTCATGAGTTTCCCCTCTTCAGCTGATATGGCCATGCTGGTGTGTCACGCATCTGCCTGCAGATTGAAGTAGTAGTTACGTAAACATTTCTCAAGGCAGAGTTGCTCTGAAGGCGGAAATAATCTCATCGGTTGAGTTAAATCTCAGTGGGCAGAGTCAAAGAAATCTCAGTTCTTCTTACAAAGTATCATAAGCTTCATCTGTACCGGACCATGAAGTTTGTGTTTTATAAGTGTTCAAAGGATTTTCATTACTTTAGTTCTGCTTGCGGTTGACAACATCATCACACAAATGCATTGCTGTTTGTAGATCAAAATGTGAATATAGTAAAGTTAAAATCTAACTTTGGCTTTATGATGTTTGGATGCCCACCAGAGACTGTCTCCTACGCATGTGTGTGATGGAGATGCAGGAAGCAGATATTATGCAGCCTTGCATTCAGCTACTGTCTGAAAAACCTTCCAATATCTATCAAGTACAGCTTAAACAGGTAGTCTGCAACTATTTTGATAATCAATTAGCAGTTTGGAATTTATCAAGCAAAAATAATGAAAAATGCTACACATTCTCAGGTTCCACTGTCTGAGCTGGCAGTATTTCTTACTACTTTTTCATATGTAATGGTAAACAAAATAATTGTGGGTTTTGGTCTGTTGATCAGACAAAAATGACACATTTGAAGATGTCACCTAGGGCTCTGCAAAATTTTACTTGAAATTTTTTCAGTTGTTGGTGCTGTTAAACCAGCAGAATCTCCCCATTAGAAAGCAAACTGTTTCTACTCTTTAAAACTGGTCACCAGCTTACAACAGTGCAGAACAAAAGTCTGTTGAATGCACCCCTAACAATCCTGTTTGTTGATTTAAAAAATTCTATAAAATAAAACGACATTTAGATCAACTGAAACAACACAAATATTAAGCCCTTATCGCTTTTCTCCAGTCTTCTTTTGTTCGATCATGGCTGGCTACCTATGTGAAATACCTTTCTTCAAATTGAGCAATAAGTATTCCTACACAAAATAGGCTCTTGAGAGCAATTCTAACAAATTCACAACTAAAATTAAAAAATACAATGAAATTCTGAAATCATATATACACTTAAGACTAATTTAAAAGTGAATTTAAAATTAGTGTTTTATAGGAACATTTGTATAATTTCTTTTCAATGGGTCGTTTATTGAGGATAGCAAACAGTATTACTCAGGAAACCTGGACATCTCGGCCTATTTCCACCACTCCCAGTTTTTACCCATCTTACCGGTTTGCACAAAAGCAGACGTGTTTTGGTGTTGTTCAGGCTTATTGTGTGTGACAGAATAGTTACAGTTCAGTGGATCACAGTCTGCTGCTGTAGAGGTCAAGTGTCTTCGTAGTTTGCCCAGTGTTGCACTGTCATTGTCTTTTGTGTCTTCAAGCTGCTGCTGAATACACTCTCAAACACTTACTGTATATATAAATACATGTTGAAGGATGGCATGACAAAATGATTACACTCAGCTTAAAGGAATACACCAGGTTGTTTTATTTCTAGATTGTCTTATCGTTCAGCTTAACCGATTAGTGGTTAAAAGAAACACCACAATCTTCCAAGTGTTCCCAGTAAATCCTCTCCCTTAGTGCTCGATGGTGATGTCTTAACAGTGCCACAGTGCTCTAAGTCATAGTTTTAGGTTGTTAATATCAATTTAGAATCAAATCCACACACTACTTAATAAATACCACCTGCAACCTTTAATTACCAGGAGGGGTCGAGTAAAACAGATTTAACTGGCCCACAGACAATGATGGTCACTGAATATATGCAAACTACCACAGTGACATTTTCATAGAAATAATGATAAGAGATGCAGATGAGTGATAAGTGTTGAGGTTGGCCGTCTGTTGACTTTCTCTCTTTGTGCTCCAGCTGTCGCAGCAGCAACAGGAAGAGCCTCGGTGTCGGGACGCCATCACCCACGCTGTCCCGGCCTCTCTCCCCGCTTTCACTCCACACTGGTAAGATGTATTGTGACATTTAGCAACCTTTAATCCCAACAAGTCCCGACAGGAACACTGCAGCGGAAAATATGTTAGCATTGACGTTGACTCTGCTGTTTAATGCTGTGTCATCAAGCAACTCACTGCACAGACCAATTAAATAGATGCAATGCTCAAAGCAGCTCAAATACCTTGTAGCATTGTGCTCATTTACATTTCATCCCTCAAGCATTGAGACATAAGAGAAAATGATTGCTGTGCTGATAACCAGAGTTGCCTCCAAAAAGTATAAACTGCAGTATGGCTTCTTGGCATTTAATTAACCTTTAAAATTGACTTCCTGGTTTGTATTTCAGCTCCGCCCTGTAGAAACATTCCCACACTGATGCAGCCCATTGCATTGGTTTCTGATTCCTGCTCTTGTAATTTAAACTCATCTGTGCTCTTCTGATTGTTTATACAGTGTAAGGACATTGCAGGACAGTATTGCTAAATATTAGTCCAGATGACTTCAAAGTTTAAATGGTATGAGTCTCACTTGACTCAGTACCAGACCTTCTCAGAAATCACATTTTCACAGTTATTTAAATTCGCTAGAATTAATTGGCAGTATGGAAATATTACATTTCACTGATTAATGACATCTAATGAATCTGCAAATGAACAGATCACAGTTTAGCGTGCCACATAGGTATCAGCTCCACTCATGTTACTGTTTATAAGCTGGAGGGCACCTTGCCTTGCCACACTAATACAAGATTAAGCTTGTTCAACTAACTTGTAAGCTGCACCATAGCCAGTATCTGGTTGACACTGCAGAATATTCAGATGACCATATGGACATGTTAATAAGGTTAAAAACTTTTTTCATAGAAGGGTTTTTTTTATTATTTTGAAATTATTTAGATGACTGAAGTTAATTATTGCGATTATAGCCCGACTGATACTGGAATTTTGAGGCTTAAACTGATATTTATATCTGGGAGTTGACTAACGATGTATCCGCTAATTTTGTTATTTGTTTAATTTGAAGCAAATAATTTCTAAATGGCTGATGTCCTTGTGCTTTGTGAATCAACAATAGTAAGACAGTGTATAACCCCTCAATTCCATGAAGCAGCTGCACTCTATGAAAAGAGTTTTGCTCAAGAGCTCCTCATACCAGCAGTATGCGGATGACCTGCAGCACGCTTAATTGATTGAGGGAAGAACTGCAAATAGGAGATTATTGTTAATGCAGAAATTAAGAGGTAAGACTGAATGATGAAATAAAACACTTTATTTTTATAATTCAACAAGACAAACACTTTTTCACTTTATCTGTTTACACCAAACAGTGTTCAGTCCCAAATGGATCCTAAATTCTTGTGGCAAACACTGTGATGGTTGATGGTGCTATAAAATAAAATACAACAAATTGTAATTAAAGTTCCTTTCCGGGCACTCTGTTCATCACATATTTTATAAATGTTTTCATTCTAAAAAAAAAAAAAAAAAAAAAAAAAAAAAAATCCCTTCATGCCTCAACATAATACATATAACTCTACACCTTTGCCTTCATGTAGTCTGTGCAGATCTAAGTAGTCCCCACCTCTGTCTCCACCCACCCCTCCACCGTTTGTATCATCAAACACGCAAACCTCATCAACAGCTTAGCTATCTGACACATTTTCTTATTTTCTTTGTCGACAATTCCAAGCCATATAAAAAGCCCTGTCAGTATTTGACATGAATCATCATGTAACTTGGCAGTTTGCCATGTTGGCACACTGCAGATTTGTTGGGACAACGGATAAAGCACGATAAAGTAAACTTACCGGTTGACCAACATGTTGGCTTCTCCTTGCTGTATCTGTGGATGGAACAACAAAATGGATGTAACAGTGTCAGGCTTAATATAAATTTTGTGGCAAAACAGTGCTCTGGAAAAAGGTTACTGCAAGCTACAGTTTGGCTCTCGGATTGGCAGATCCTTTGGTTATACATGAAGGTTCACACCTGCCATTGTTTTTAAAATAGTGAAACCTATCTTGCAACATACCGATATGTAGCTACAGCCGGCTTCTCCTCTGACAACCCTCATGTCATAGCCCCACTCTGCAAGGTGACAGGATTAATTCCTAAGGTGTGTGACGTATGAATCCCTGGCTGTCTGAATCGGTGATTGTGAGACTGTCATGGGTCCACTGCAGTTCCAAAGTGGAAATGCTCAGCCATGGCGCTGACTACTTATTTTGCTCATATCTCTTTTAGCATATAGAAATGACCATATGGACATGTTAACAAGGTTAAAAACTTTTTTCATAGAAGGGTTATTTTTTTAATTATTTAGAAGATTTTTTAGATGACTGAAGTTAATTATTGCGATTATAGCCTGACTGATACTGGAATTTTGAGGCTTATACTGATATTGATATCTGGGAGTTAACCAACGATGTATCTGCTGATTTTGTAATTTGTTTAATTCGAAGCAAATAATTTCTAAATGGCTGATGTCCTTGTGCTTTGTGAATCAACAATAGTAAGACAGTGTATAACCCCTTAATTCCATGAAGCAGCTGCACTCTATGAAAAGAGTTTTGCTCAAGAGCTCCTCATACCAGCAGTATGCGGATGTGCTCCCTTTTGAACTCAATCATGCCGAGGATTATCTAATCACTGAGTGCAGTCAGGCTCTAATTGGGTCTCTCTCTTGTGTCCTAATTGGTGCTCAACCACTTGCATGTAAACAAACCATGGACTCTAGTGGGCCCAAACTGAAAGAGGCTTCCCCCTGAATTAAGAATGTTTGTAGATAGGTGCAGTAATGTTTGGAAAAGTAATACCAAGATAATATATTGGACCACTCTGAGGTGCTGGTTAGTGCCGGAGGGTTTTACAGTGATTGAGGGTTCCTGTGTAGACATGATGTCATCGTTTTTGGAACACTTCCATGGGTAAATGCAGCCATGTGGCTAACCCTGTTCTATTTTCATGGGTTTATTATTACAGTTGTGAAAAGTACCCATACTAACTTTGCCATTCCTCTTTCAGCTGCGAGCAGCCCTCTAGACAGCCCTCGAAATGTGTCGACCAGTGCCTGCCTCAACTTTCCATTTGCTCGAAGGTATGTCAGCATTGCTGTTGAAACCTTTCCCCCCTGGAGGGATATATTTGCTTTGTCACATCTGAAGGACTGCAGATCATGATGATTGTATTCCATTTAAATTATTAATAAAACAGGTAACACTAATTGTACAGATCAGGTCATTTTCTCATAAATATTTCTTTGAGAAAGACTGTAATATAATTTGGTACTAACTATAGGGTGAATTGAAATTTCCTTTAAGAAAAGCTCTGTTGAAGAGCAAGTTAGGATTCATTATTCATGCATTATTCATATATTATAGGAAACTTTATTGACCATATATTTTGAATTGTGTGCTTGCCTGTGGACTAATTCCACTGCTGTGCTGTGTACTGACAAAAAGACCTGTAGGTTACGTCTAGGTTTATCTCCAATAAATGAATAAGCTTTTTGGGTATTACATCAAATAAAGTTTTACATTGAGTCACATAAAGAGATTTTAATCGAAGATTTTCTTTTTGCTGTTTTGTGCATGAACACAATAGTGAAGTTCAGATACAGTTTTCAGCCAACACTTAGCCTGCATTTAGTTTGTTTTCATACCCAAAACTCCTCTTGAAGTGAGTAAGTACACAAACTGGATTTACTGGTGGCCCTTATACTAAAATTTCAGAAAACTGTACAAAATGTTTGGATTTGGTAATTGTAATGTAGACCCAAATTAACCAAATACAAATTTACAAACTCAGTAATTAGATAAATCTAATGCGTGATCACACTGTAAGGGTTTCCTGTGAGATTCTGTGTGTGTGCTGGGACAGAGGGAGACGATCTGGAAGCCGAACAGAAACAGCAGCAAGGTGACTGAGGCTGACTCAGCCTGGAGTATTCACACCTCTGCCAGGTCTCCTTACATCCTCAGCAGGATGAGTGCAGTTAGATAGAGGGTACCCCCGAAGCCCACTCGCACATCATTCAACCCGGTTCCTATGGCAACATGCTTGTCTGGCTCCAGGCATGTGTAGCTTGCAAGTGAGGCAGCACCTTGAAGACACCCAAGAACAGCCGTTAAAAACTAATGAGCAGTTCAGGTGCTTCATCCTGAAATACAATGAAAACGAGACAGAAAAATGACACCTACTTTGAGAAAAATAATGCTGGCATCAGTGTAACGCACATGCAGAAGCTTTCTATCAAAATCACAGGAATCAGTATGAATAAACCTTGAATCCGTAAACATTTTAATACGTTTTTTGTCTGTTTTTAGAGAAGAAACATTTGTGGTTGTTATCTGGTTGAGCGACGTCTACGGAATTGTCATATGATGATGTCCAAATTGAAACATGACATAATCTCAGTGAAAATTGCAGGGCGAGACATAAATAACAATACAGTGATTTATTGGTTTAAGAGTTAAGAGTGGTAGCGCTTTGCTTCATGTTTGGTAGGCATAATAGTCTGACCTCCTACCTTTTTGAAATTTAGGTTCCTTGCAGAGAATGGGAGAATTTGCTCTGTAGGCAAGGATAAATCCTCAGTTGTGCAAGACAAATGAACACTCATCCTCTGATTTAGTAAAGCAGGTGCAAACAGGTAGATTTAAAACTAACTAATGTTTTTATGTGAATGTAAAATAAACAGTGTGTTTAAATTAGCTGTTTTCCATGCACAAGGGGCTACAGTATTATAATAATTACAGTAAATCCTTCATTTTTGTGCTCTGTGGCTGACATTCAGAGTACATGTTCATCAGTTCTAAGGCACTAAATGTTTTTGACAAATTACTCCAAATACTAGCTTTTTATTCACAAAGCTTCTATTACACTTTCAGTGGAGAGATTTTACTCACCAATGGAAAATCTGCCTGCATTAGGAGCTCGATGGGTGTTCATTTTGAACCCTCTCTCTCTGTGTGTGTGTGTGTGTGTGTGTGCGCGCGCGTGTGCGTGTGTGTGCGCGCACGTGTATGCGTGAGTATGTGGGGGGCAGGGTGTGCCCGGGTGATGATGTGGATTGTGCAGTCATGATGGTAGAGGGTTCAGTGGTTGTTGACAGTCAGCAATCATCCATCAGCTCAGCTATGGTCCTGTCATAAGACTGAATTCGACAGGCAAGCATATTACCATATAATCATCTGTTGTCTGAGGAAAGTAATGAATTCTCACACTGTCAGTTGTTTATAGAAAAAGCACTGTTTTGGTCACAGACTTCCTCAGGTATCATCTGTTGTGCTGTAGTAATCAAGACTTGAAGCCTTACAGGACAGTGACACTGTTGATT
Organism: Chelmon rostratus; assembly: GCF_017976325.1. Taxonomy (NCBI): domain Eukaryota; kingdom Metazoa; phylum Chordata; class Actinopteri; order Chaetodontiformes; family Chaetodontidae; genus Chelmon; species Chelmon rostratus. Next base: position 13,125,966 of record NC_055661.1, read on the forward strand.
GCTGCTTGAAACGTTGGTGTTCTTGATTGATTTTATTTGTCAGTTTTTGCTGAGGTTCTTCAGTTGAAATGCATGATCAGTGAATGGAATTAACCCATTGAAGTAATCAGAGTAGATCATTATTGGTAAATAATTGTTGGAATACAGTTATAGTTTTTTAAGCCCTTACTGGGGCCTTGATTTCAAAGAAAATATTTTTTTCTTTGTTTCAAAGTTTCATTGTTTCCTTGCAAGCAACCCGCCAAATATTACCACACATAACCTTTATTTTGTTTATTTATTTTTTTTCTTCAGTTTTGGTGTGTGTTTGCTGTTGCAAAATCCAAACTGGAGACAAGATCCTTTTGTTTGATCCTGGTTGTGCTTTCAAGTGTTTCTGTTATATAAATTATATCTTCAAATTAATCTATTTTGCTAGCTGCTCCTTGTATCTGGACAAAATGCAAACTGGCAAGGAAGGCAACATTGTCAGAAGTAATCCCTCAGCTAAATGCCAGGGGTCACGGGATCACTTGTGCAAAACTCCCTAAACTCACTGAAACCGCTTTCTTTGCTTCTCTCTTTCTCTCTGCTGCTGATGTCAGTCACCTGGCCCGTGCCGACAGGTAGCTTCTTTTAAAATTTTTGCATCATGTCTGTTGGCTTTTAAAGCTTGAATTTGTTTTGTTTTGTTATGTGAAGATGTAGCTTGATTTGCATAAAGCAAAAACCTGAAGAGCTGTTGTGAATCAAATGAGGACACAGGAGACAGAGAAGCCTATTATATATAATTTGGAAAAAGGATATTAATTTCATGCTCTCGTAGTCACAGGACTCCTCCGTCGTCTGTTATGTAAGGAGTTTCACATATGAAATGCTAACTAATGCCAATGCTGCTGAGGCTTATGTAACATGCATGTCTGTTTCTCTCAGAGCTGAGGGCCGGAGATGGTCCCTGGCATCCCTCCCCTCGTCTGGCTATGGAACAAACCCGCCAAGCTCCACTGTCTCTGTAAGTCATCCCAAAACATGGCACCGTCCTCCCTGGTCGATATATGGCGGCCAGGCAATTCTCACACCTCACTCAGCCCAAATAGCACATTCATGCTAATGCTTGCGAATGCCAAGCCCGAGATGACAAACTGTTAATTGTTTTCCTCCATCATCTGCTTGAATTAGTCATTCTTCCAGTCTGTGGAAGTCTCAGTGTGAGAAGTAATACACACAGTCTCTGCATGTTAATGAGGAGATAGGAATTAAGTACGTGTGTGTGTGCATGCGTGTGTGTGCTCTCGCTGTTTTAGTTATTAGATCAAATACTTCAAATGACATTATTTTATGACAGCTTTTCAATAAAACATCACATCACATATTGGTCATATTGACAATTTGCTGTCAGCTGTGGTAATTATGTTAAGTTGGCCTCATCTGCTGTTTATTTTGTAGTATTTGAAACATGTTCCAGAATTACAAGTGAAGCTTTTTGGGAGGATAAATGTGATATACATAATATATCAAATATCTTACGCAGAACAAAGCTGTAATTAAATTAGTTTGTAGAATGATGTAATGAAACTGCATTTAAATGAACAGTTTGCAGTGGGGGGAGAGTGTGCGGTGTCTGTGGTGAAAGTCTGCCATGTGGAGCTATTATAAGGACGTTTATTGGGTAGACCAAGGCACGGGCTCAGAGGTCAGTGGGGACAATAGGGCTCTTCAGTTGCCCTTATTGCCCTCTTTATACGGAGGCATTAGAAAGAGACTTCACAGATGCTGTCTCGCTGACCGTCTTCTGTCTGGGACACATTGGCTTAGAAATTCAACAGATTGTCGGCAACATCCACCACATCCCATTCAGTTTGAAAAGAGTTTACTCGGTGCCTCTGTAGACATGAAACTTATTTGTGTAGATAATGATGCGTCTGTGAGCTTCATTATTGTTTATGCCATTACTTGAAGATATACTTTAATTATTGGCTGGAGAGGTGTTAAGATCATTTTTTTCTTTGACTACTGGTACTATTCTAGATTCAGACACCTGCTAAGTGTGTGTGCCTCATTTAAATCCTCCACAGCGTATTATGAGTTCATCGTGCCTCTGCTGGCCTCTTGTCGGCCACTATGTTGCTAGAAAGTAGCATGAAGTGAGTGGAATGTTTCCTACAACCAAATGCCGGTTTAAAGCTGCTTTATAGAGTTATTAAACATCTATAAATTCTTAACCTCATTCATTAAATGAGACCATCAGAAAACTGTCAGCTTCTTGATTTGAGACAAACTCATAAGTCAAACGCAACTTCATTGCTGTTGCATGACTGAAAAGTAGCAACGTCCTGTTTGTAGAAGGAAGTTACAGGGTTTACTGGAACAGTGATCTTGAGTTTGACAAACATGAAATGCTACATTTAGTACTACGTTTTGTCTTAACTTGGTCTGGTTAATCATCCACTATAGCAACCGTGGCTGGATTAGTTCAGTTTGGAAGTCGTTGGTTTTTTGAAAATTGCAATATGTTTTTCTGTCTTTTTTAGGCCTTTTGAGTCTCTTTTTTTAGGGACTGTATAAATAGCTTCTTTAAAAAAAGATGTGCAAACTTAATCCACCATTTAAATGTAGAAATCTGCTAAAATTTTCTGACGGATTATTTGTATGTGCAGTCCTCCTCGTCCTCACAGGAGCGCCTTCACCAGCTCCCCTACCAGCCGACACAAGATGAGCTGCACTTCCTCTTCAAACACTTCCGCAGCACAGACAGTATGACCGACGAGGATGGCCGGCCCTCAACAGTCATACGACCTCGGTCTCGGAGCCTCAGGTAGCTAATCCTGATTTCACCTTGCATTGGAATAAGTCTTGTTGTTTGTTGTCAGGAAACACAGTTTGTTTGCAAATGATTGCATTCTGTTTTTATTTACATCTCACGCAGCGTTCCAACGGTTTTGGAGTCGGGGTTGTAAAACAAATGTGACACTCAATCTCACCCTTTCAAGTCTCGATTCTCATGCCATAGATCCAGATGGGAAAAGTGATAATGCGTTATGCTTGTGTTAATCACTTGTTGTTTTACAGTCCAGAATGAACCAAGTCTAAACATCTGTTTCACATTGTTTCTCTGCCTGTCATTAAACTAATGAAAGTAATATTTTATACAAATTAAATGCAGTAATCCTTTGCATGGGATTAACAACCTCTTTGTTGCGGAAAACAACATTTTAGATTAACTTTGGACAACAATCATATTTTGTACTGCTCATGAGGACCTTGGTGTCATTATGTACTGGTAGACTCTCAGATGTCATGATGCCTGTGCATTGGTATGACCAAGACAGATTCACAAGCAAACACAACATTTAACATCTCAAGTGCCTCAGATCGATTGCACATGCCTGTTGGCGGGCAGGCAGGTGGAGATCTGGTTGCAGAGCTGTGTGGTGTTGGTGACTTATGTCTATTGGTGCTGCTCTGAGCTGTTTGTGCGATGCCTGAATGCTCTGTGTTCTGGCACCATGGTGTGCCGTGCGTGGGCATGCTAGCAAGCAGAGCGCCTCAGGGATCTAGCTGATGAACTGTAGTCGAGGGTGGGGGTGGTTTAGGGGGGTGAGGGGCCTGATGCAGAGAGCTGCGCTGAACTGCAGCAGTGTGTGTTGGGCAGCAGCCAGCCAGTCTAACAGAGGCGTCTTTCATGACAAAAAATGGCTTAGGGAGCCTGTTTGCATGTGATAGGTTTTCCCTCCATCTGTTCTGTTTGAAGCTTCATCAAGCAAGGTTTTCTGTAAAAAAATACACACCTATAACTGCCTAAATCAGGAAGTGGTCTTGCAGTAAATGACTAATCAAGCAATGCTTCTTATTTGCACGGTTTGGCCAGAAGAAACCTCTGCTGTCAGTGTAAAAACATCCAAAAGGGAAACATCAAAACCTGACAGTGAATCCGCTCTGATTGTAGCCTTACCAGCTTAAGAACTACTGAAATCCAACGTTGGCTCACCCCAAACTGTGATATTCGAGCTGATGTGTGTATGTTTGGGTAGGCTGAACTGAATTGACTGATGGCCTCGATGACATAACCACTTTCACACGCATCCTATCTTAGTAAGCCAGAGGAGAGTTGGATTTGATTATTTGGTAAAAATCAAAATGCGTGTGTTGTTCAATTAAAGTATACTAATCTATTTTTTTGTTTCTGTTGCAGCCCTGGGCGATCGACTGTCTCCTTTGATAATGAGATTGTCATGATGAACCATGTTTACAGAGAGCGTTTTCCAAAGGTACGCACTAGAAAATTGCAGTAAAGACACTGTATATGCTTGTTTTCCAGTTTCTTAAACCCACCCATAACAAAACAAAGTTGTATTGTTAATCCACATGAAAGACATACTATAGACATAGTGAAATGTGACATGTCTTGACACTCAATATGTAGGGGTATTATTGTTTATTTTGGATGGAAAGTAAGCTTGGAAGGTCACAAACTTCAGCAAGTGGCTAAATGATCACTCGGTCAACAACATATGAATCCACCCACAGAAATATTATCAACATTTGTTGCTATGGAGAGTAAAAATCAGAGTTACTGGTCCCTTTAAATACCTTGTCTATGTGTTTGTGTGCTTGTCCTCCCTGCAGGCCACAGCCCAGATGGAGGAGCGCTTGTTTGAGATAATCACCCACTGCTCTCCAGACAGCTCCCTCCCTTTGGCTGACGGGGTGCTGGGCTTCATCCAGCACCAGTTAGTTGAGCTGGTCAGAGACTGTCTGGACAAGTCCCAGAAAGGCCTGGTTACTTCCCGCTACTTTGCTGAGCTGCAGGAGAAACTGGACAAGCTGCTTCACGAGGTGAGGAAACAGCCAGCTGATGAGTGATGTAGAAATCATGTAGGTCAAAATGGCTTTTGTAGTTGCAAAAAAAAAAAAAAAAAGGTTTGAATATGAACTTTATTCAAATGTATACTACAGCTTTAAGCATCAGCTGATGACCTACTACATGTGAACTCTTCATCTGGACACTTGGATGTGAGGAAGTTATGAAAGGTGATTGATCGAGCTACGGTGTAATCAGGCACGCCACTCAATAACTGTCTGATAGCCAAAGGCACACACAATAGATCTGGTTGTGGAAATTGTCAGTGCCGGTGAGAGGTACTTTTTTTTAATCACAGATCTTATCTGTGTTGTGGTAAAATGTTGGTTTCTATAGCAACCTCTCCCCCTGTTCTTCTGCATGCTGTCAGACAGAAGGCACGGCTGACTCGCTGTACCTCCAGCTGAACTGATAAGTCTGTTCCCATACAGTGGAACAAATGCTGTCACACACACACGCAAACCTGAAGACTCACTTTGTGTGCCAAGATCACTTTGTTTAAAAGTTTCAGATTAAATGACATACATTCATGTATGTATTGATACAGATTACTTTATGAAAGCTGTGACATTTTTATTTGAAACCCTTTTGTCTGGTAGATCTCTGATTTCCTTTCTTTTGGCACCAAAAGAAAAAAAAACTCTTGTGCACAGTGTCCTGACCTTTGCAACAAAAAACAACATTTTGACAGTGTGTATAAGCTTTGTATGTGTTTGTCAACCTCCAGTCATGGTCTACATGCCTGTTACCTCAGGTGTTTTTCTCAAGTGTGCAACAGCTCTGCTGTTTGACCTTTAAATCAGATAGTTTGGACTAAACAGAAGAGCTTTTATCTTCTTACTATGAACAGTGGATGTTCAAGAGTGCCACCTATAGAGACTTCATTAGACTTCATCAACATTGGACATTGGTCCGGCGTGACCAGAGGGTAACATATAGAAAACTCACGTGTTGACCATGGTTCTCCCAACCACCAGGAACTTTGCAGAAAGTTAAATGAAAAGTCAGATATTTTATAGGTGCTAGTTGACAGATTTTATTGACTACGGACAGAACTGGGATTGTGTTTTTCCCCCTGTCTCCAGTCTTTATGCTAAGCTGAGATAACCCGCTGCTCATTGTAGCCTTTTATATCTAACAGACAGACAAGAGTAGCATCAGTCTTGTCATGATCGTGTCTGTACATATGACACAAATGCGTAGGGTACCATGAAGGCACTGTTTCATTAGTACAGACTGTCCAGTGGTCTAAAAGAGGCTGTGGATGAGTCATTAAGACTCCACCCACCCAGTCATTATTCTAATAATTCCCCTTGGTTTAAAGGGATGTCTTCTCTGATGCAACTGTAAGGCAGTGTCTGTTTTAATATTTCTATTAAAGCCGTCCCCATCTGCTTTGAACAGACAGTTTTATATATTTATATTTCCTGTTTCAGTACTAAACAGTGATTCTGCTAGAATCTTTTTTTTTTCAGGGGTGGAGGAGGTGGCGATGGGGCGTGGAAAAGTGGGAAACCATAGTGTAGACATCAGAGAATTTCAGCATTTTATTATTCTAATTATCCAAAATGCATAAATGCCATCTTTTACACCATGTCTCACAATATGGCAACATGAAAATAACCGTTTTCCCTTTTACTTTTTTATATCTTAATTATAAGAATGTCTTTGTAAAATACATTCACAGCACAACAAATTGTGCTAAAGCTGAAGGGTATGCAAAGTTTAGATTCTGTAGCACCATATTTTGTCAGAAGTATCATACTAATTTTAATTAAATATTAAAATCACCCATTTGTTTTTTTTCCCTGATTTTAAAGTATGATTTCTAATCTGTGTTGATGTGTGTTTTTGTCAGTTGGTTAAGAGTAGTGCCTAAATACATTTTGACATTTTGTTGCCCCTGCTCCCATTCGGTTTTCCAGGCCTATGAGCGCTCTGAAAGCGAGGAGGTAACCATCATCATCCAGTTGGTCAGGAAGATCCTCATCATAATCTCTCGACCTGCTCGCCTCCTGGAGTGCCTGGTAAGATGAGGAGGAGAAAATCTCTTCTTATTTGAAGATGAGATTACTTTGATTGAAACGAGTAGAAGTCAGTTCAGTGAAAGAAGGATTGAAATGAGATTGTGACATTCATTCTGTTAGAAAGCGGATGTGTGTCACCAGAACATGAAGCTGATGATCTTTCCAGGAAAACAATAATCCTTAACTTTCACTGTTTTCCCTTCAGTAGATAAAGGCATGAAACCTGGTGGAAGGGTTAAACATGGGCCAAGGAAGAGTCTACAAAATTTTGAAGCAGATACACAAATTAATTTTCACTTCTGTTAACATTGTGAGATAGAGCACTTGGCCTTGGCGGAATAAAAGCCATACATCTTAAAGTCCAGTAGATTTTAGTAAAGTTCAGAAGTGACAAAAAATGGTAAATTGTAGAAATGCCATGACTCCACATCACAATCCACATTCACAGTTACCGGCATTCCTCTGTGGTAGCCGACACATGTAGCTGCTCAAACTTCATACTGAAAACATTCGTTTTAGAGCGCTAAGGGACCGTGATTTGGTTGCATGGGAGAGCCGGTGCAATTGTAATGAGGCTTCAGATAGGCACAACCATATTTTGATATAATTCTAATAGTTTTAGAAATCTATCCAGACATGTATAGTGGTTGCACCTGCAGATTTTCATATTATAGAAGAGTGGACTATTGGCCTTGGCTGGGGTCTGTGCTAATGGAGTGCCCATCTAGTGCCCTTTCATAATGATGTTAGCAAATGAATTGGAATTGAAACTGCTTGGATAGGAAGGACATTAATGAGACCTGTATGCTGTTCACAGGAGTTTGACCCAGAAGAGTTTTATCACTTACTTGAGGCAGCAGAGGGCCATGCCAAAGTTGGCCAGGGAATCAAGACGGACATCCCGCGGTACATCATCAGCCAGCTGGGTCTGACACGGGACCCATTAGAAGGTAAAGCTCTGTCATAAAGTGAAGCCTTACAGTCAGTTCACACTGCAGCGGAGGGAACCCTTGTTCCCTTCCCTGTGGCTCAGAGTTGAAGGCACACCTGGCAGCACAAACTGTAACACAAATGTGTTTGTCTTTTTTGTTATTTTATTGTTGTCCTTTTGATGTCACTTTGTGTTGGTATAGGATTCAACTTACATCCTACAATGAAACCTTTATGAACAATCATACAGAAAATGTAAATAACCGCAGCAGCTCTAACTGGGGAAAGTAGTCCTGCAGTGTAAATGGAACCTGAAATTCAGGTTGAGTCAGTTTAAAGATTTCATAAAGGTTTTACTGCCTACTACTGTTTTACGACCTAACCATGCTGTCGTAGAGCCAGTTTCTGTGCAGCTAAATAACATTTACAACACACGACAACCCTCAGGTGGTCTAACAGCACATCAAGTTCACTGAAAAGTCGCTAACAATGTGTGAAGAGAGTACCGTCGTTGGAGGAGGAAAGGTTAATGGTGGCAGTTGAAGATTCTTTACAGTAGCGTTAAACACTGTCTCTCTTGCACTGTTATTTCTAGACATGGTACAGCTTGAACAGTATGATGCCAGTACTTCAGCGTCAGTGGAACCAGATGCTCATGTGGAGGTAAACTTTTATTTTTGCTAACTGCCAGGAAATGTGCAGGGTATTTGACAATCAAAGAGGACATGGTTACGATTAAGTATTAGGAATAGATGCACTCTAAACATGTGCTTTCTTCTCCGTCCCTTGTTTTGAATTGTTTTCAGCCACCTCTGAGTGCTGTGCTAATTGTGTTTCCCGAGGACCAGGACATTTGATTTTTCCTTTTCTTTTCATTTTGTTTTCTCTCTGGCAACAGCCACTAGCAAAATGTTTCTGCTTCCTCTCTCTAGAATAAGGCCCCACAAACGCTGACGCCAACTCGAAGGAAACCTCTTGAGAGTGACTTTGAAACGATCAAACTTATCAGTAATGGAGCCTATGGGTAAGAAAGGGCCATTGTTTCAGCTTTCTTTGTTTTTCTTTCTTGACTTTGTGTATTAGTTTTCCAATAGATTTGTTGGAGACTTTTTTCTTTTAAACTAACTGGCTTAAGAGCTCCAAGACTTCCAAGATTGAAAAGAAGGCACCGTTTAGTTTCTCGCTGGAAATATCTTACTGATGTTCCCTGAAAATCTACTGTATTGTGGGCTCAGAGTGTTTATTCATCACAGTAAATCGTTCCGTATGATTATCTATAATTACCTTGTCAGAAATAAATTTCCTTCTTTTTATCAAACAAAGAATATCGACAAGGTGGTTTTCAGATAATTATGCAGCAGCATATTACCTTAATCTGTGAGCACTGGAGTTACCCTCATTACCCCATGTAAGAAAGGCAACAAGTTCAAAGAGAAGAGTTTAAATTAAATTTCATCCGCTTTGGCTGTAAGGGAGGGGGTGGTTTGATCGAGACAAAGCAAAGGCAACTTTACGCAGTTATCCTACTAATGCAGCTATGGGTTGAATTAGAATAAGGTGAAGGGAATTTTAAATTACAGAAGTAAAAGTTACACTTGTACTTAAAAGTTGTTGCAAGTAGCCAGTAAAAAAAACTTTAGCCCTTTATCTTTGCCCATGTTTCCTGTGAGAATAGCTTTCTTGGACCCTTTTGACTGCTTAGTGTGGAATAGTGGGTCTAATTTGGCTCATGTGGCTTTTGACAGGGCAGTGTATCTAGTCCGCCACAAGGACACCCGCCAACGGTTTGCCATGAAAAAGATAAATCGTCAGAACCTGGTCCTGAGGAACCAGATCCAGCAGGCTTTTGTGGAGCGAGACATCCTGACTTTTGCGGAGAACCCCTTTGTTGTCTCCATGTTCTGTTCGTTTGAGACGCGAAGACATCTCTGCATGGTCATGGAATATGTGGAAGGTAAAGTAGAGAGTCTGCTGTAAATGTTTATGTTTGCAATTTGGACATTTGGATCTATGTAATCCAGAGTGGTTTACGGTAAGTAGTAATGTAGAACTATCAATAAGAAATAATTAGAAATTAGCCCAGGCAGCAGAGATGAAAATAAACACAATGCTTATGGTTTTCTCTTTCATTAAGGTGGAGATTGTGCCAACCTGCTTAAGAACATGGGCCCACTACCAGTGGAAATGACAAGGATGTACTTCGCTGAAACAGTCCTGGCCTTGGAGTACCTTCACAACTATGGTATTGTGCATCGGGATCTCAAACCTGACAAGTGAGAACACAAACCAACTCCCACTTTACTCCTATTCAAAGATTTTTGCATGAGAACAGCACTATCTGAACGAAATGTTTGGAGTATGGCCCAGCACTCTTGCTTTTCTTGAGTATTTATTACAGCATTAACAACTATACAGCATTAAATTACTAAACAGACATGGTCCGGTCTGTGATTAGGCATATAGAAAGTGTACATTTCTTGTGTTCAGTCATCTGATTATACCCTGTACAATCTGGGTTCTTGGATTTCCTTGCTGAATTTGAAAGTATTGATCATTCAAAATTAAAATACCCTTGGGAGGGTGTGGGGTGAACAGCTTAAGTTGATCATGGATTTATTTATTTATTTTGTTGTACTTTTGTTCTTCACCCAACAGCTTATTGATTACATCCATGGGCCACATCAAGCTGACAGACTTTGGCCTGTCTAAAATTGGCTTGATGAACATGACCACCAACCTGTACGAGGGTCACATAGAGAAAGACACAAGAGAGTTTGTCGACAAACAGGTGAGACTGCTTGAGAACATCTTTTTGCATGTGAGTGGAATAACACTGCTTTGGGACAGCAGTGATTATGGAAGCAGCTCTTTCTGTTGCCCAAAACTCACCTGTGTTGGTCTGCTTGTGCAGGTGTGTGGCACTCCAGAGTACATTGCCCCAGAGGTGATCCTCAGGCAGGGCTATGGGAAGCCAGTGGACTGGTGGGCGATGGGGATCATCCTCTATGAATTCCTGGTTGGATGTGTTCCGTTCTTTGGAGACACACCTGAAGAGCTTTTCGGACAAGTTGTCAGTGGTGAGCTCCAAAATGAATTTAAGCTTTAGAGGTCGAGTAGTTGCTGTATTTTCAAATGGTGTGAATATAAATATACAATCTATTGCTTTGCTAAAATTTTGCTTACAACAGCATCACAGAGATCTTCTTTTCTACAAAAACAATGTTGTGTTGTATGGCAATGCCAAGATATGGGAATAATTTGCCAGCAGAGATTGTATTTGTACAAAAATTGAGCTTTGCTGTGTTGACACAGAGTTTTTAACTCAGCAACAACACTGCAACACTTTCAGAAGCTATATTATCATTATTTTATGCTTTCACTTGTGATCATCTATCTATCTTGTTTTTCGTGTTTTTTCAGATGATATAATTTGGCCAGAAGGAGATGATACCTTACCCACTGATGCCCAGGACCTGATCACCCGCTTGCTCAGACAGAGTCCGTTAGACCGACTTGGAACCGGTACTGCTCAGTTTACTGCTGATTAACACACGAGAAAAGCTGCAGATGGCATTTGATACAGGCTGTTACTGAAAAATGAGGGTGTTTTACTCACAATCCTAACAGTCTGTACAAGATTTTGTGGCAGCACCACGGAAGCGAAAATGGTGACATTCTCCTGAACAACTGATAAGCTTAATTGCAATTGTGAATCCAGAATTTAAAAAATGGCATGACAAAACAATGAATTTAGAAGATAAAGTTGGAGATACAATTAAGAAACATATTTTTTCAAAAGTAATCAAGTCAATTAAAGCCTTCTATTAAATGCATGTTGCTTCTTGGGTTTTATTGAACTCTTAAAGTCACAGAGTTTCAAAACTTGTGAAAACTGTGTGGCTGTAGGCGGAGCCTCAGAGGTCAAACAACACCCCTTCTTCCTGGGCTTTGACTGGAATGGACTCCTGAGGCAGAAGGCTGAATTCATCCCTCAGCTGGAGGCAGAGGATGACACCAGCTACTTTGACAGTAGGTTACTGTTGAGATTATATAAATTCTAATTAGTGCTGAATTCAGGCTTAAAGAGTGTGTTTTCTCCCACATTTAAAACACATTAGACCAAAATGCCTTATCTGCTAGTGTGAGAACCAAGAACAGCATTTAGGGTGGCTGAATTTGAGTGTCTTCTCTTCCTGTTCTCAGCTCGTTCAGAACGTTACCATCATTTGGCTTCTGATGAGGATGAGGAAACCAATGATGAAGAGTCTTCCTTGGAAATTAGACAGTTTGCTTCCTGGTCGCATCGTTTCAGCAAGGTAAGGGCTACATGTGTTGGAAGATGAGCTTTAGAGGGTCAAGAAGTGGTCAGCCTTTTGAAGAATTGGCACAAAAGAAGCTTGCAACATGACTTCTATGGATGTTTTTCAAATGACTTGTGTCTGATCAATAATGTTGAGATAACAAGGCCACATGTTTGCCAAAGGGTGGAGGGCCTCTAGTATGGCTGCTAGATGATGAATTACTACATCTGGAAACTCTTCAGTACCCAGCTCAGCTCTGTACTTCACACCCTCTCTATTTTCAGGTTTACAGCAGCACAGAACATCTGGCGACACCATCCAACCTGAGTTTCTCCTCTGACCGCAGCCACAGTGAGGACAAAGAGGACCGCGGGGACATGGGAGGACTCAGTCCCTCCCCGAGCCCAGCAGAGGGCAGCGTGGACCGCAGACATGCCGGACGCATGGCCAGGTATGCACAGGTGTAATGCAAGTGTCATATTGTACATCATAAGCTTTTGTTCCTATCATAGCTTTTTAGAGTGCTTTGAGGTCTTTTTGTTGAGTTGTTTACAACTTCGTTGCTAGGTTACATATAGAATTGCTGCCAAAAACCTTACAAAATGAACTGTTAACCTGTCCAATAAGACTTCTCTTGTGTTTGTGTAAATGCAGCAAGCAATCAGAACACGTTGTAGGTGCATTGTTGTGTGATTACTTGGACTCTTGTACCAGTTGATTTACTCATGCAATGTGTCTTTGGCTGTTTGTAGCCTTCGCCCTAGGGCCTCCTCCAGCTCCTCCCAGTCTGAGAGGAGCACCAGTCCTCTGGTGATGAGCAGCACCCACAGCCTGGAGACAATGCCCCGCTTTGCCCTCTCCACGGATGATGAAGGTAAATCCAGACTGACATTGATGTTTTTGACATTTCTGTTCGCAACGTATATCAGTGCTTCTAGTGAACACTGAACATATTTACATGCTGTTTACCTTTTAACCCATGTTTCCTGCAGCTGAGGTGGTGGTGTCAAATCTTCGGAGGATCAGGATTCGCAGCAATAGCACCGGGGCCAAACACTCTTCTCCCAAGGAGCCGGCCGGCCCCCGACGCTTCGGTAACCAGCTGGAGACTCCGGACCGACAGAGGCTTCCCTGCGGTGGGAAGGTTCCCAAGTCAGCCTCTGTGTCAGCCCTGTCTCTCATCATCACTACAGGTGCGGAAAGATGTCATCGGCACCTCAAAGTCAAGCAGAAGACAGAATTAACGAGACAGTGTGCCACTGGTGTTAAGTACTACACATAGAGATATCACCTTTACTGTTAATTTGTGATTCGATGCAGTTCCAGAACCTAGTGTCACTCTTATATTAATTGGCAGGTGTCTGAATAGATGGACTAGGAAAATATAAGATTGTGATATCTTCTAGTATTCGTAATTATGAAGTACAACCTCAAAATAATTAAAGTAACTGACCTGAAACTCTTTAGTTGTGTGTGTGAATATACATCATATTTGTATGGTCAGGAATATTTACAAACACATCACATTTTCCACAGACAGATATTAAAAGCTGAGTTTACGATTTACATTTTAATCATAGAACTTTAGTAAAAAGCCCTTTCTTAGCCAGGAATCTGTGGATTGTTCTGTTGACATATTCAGAGGAAAATGGTCTTGTATTTCTTTCAGATGACTCGCCTGGTGGCCTCCAGCCCAGTCCCATCTCCCCACGCTCCCTGTCCTCCAACCCTTCGTCCCGTGACTCCTCCCCCAACCGTGACCTGTCGCTCAGCCCCAGCTGCCTGAGGCCTCCCATTGTCATTCACACCTCAGGGAAAAAGTACGGCTTCACCCTGCAGGCCATCCGCGTCTACATGGGCGACAGCGATGTCTACACGGTGCATCACATGGTGTCGGTAGGTGTCACCACAAGATTTACGACTGCCGCTTGCCTAACAAGACACACTGTTTTAATCAGGCCTTAGGTGTTGTGTCCATGCCAACTATTGTGCTTTACTCTGATTACATTAAGCAGGAAGAAAGACATAATAATGGTTATGTAATGCTCAAACAAAACTCACTCACTGTGTTGCTGTTTTAAAAGAGTGTGGAGGAGGGTAGCCCAGCTCACCAGGCAGGTCTCCGCGCTGGAGACCTCATCACTCACATGAACGGAGAGTCTGTCCAAGGCCTGGCCCATCCTGAGATGATAGAACTGCTACTGAAGGTACAACTAACTCACTCATCATCATCTGTTTAGTCTGAGATTCACTTCACGTTGCATTGTTTTGCCCTTAACACAAATGAGTCATTCTTTGCTTCTTATGAAATGTGCAGAGTGGCAGCAAGGTGGCGCTTCAGACCATAGCACTTGAGAACACGTCAATCAAAGTGGGTCCAGCTCGAAAGACCAAACACAAAGGCAAGATGGCTCGTCGCAGTAAGAAGAGCAAGAGGAGAGATAATTACGACAGGTGAAAATCTGAGGTTTGGTTTTCTGTCCATCTCTGCAGCTCTGCAGTGTTACTCATCGTTTGTTTACTTTGATTGAAAAACTAACCTGCAAATGTTAGTGCTATGTCTCCCTCTAGTGGTAGACACTGCTAAGTGAAGTTTAGTTGCAACGTAGCACTACTTTGATTACATTCACTGCATGGTATAGTCTATTGTACTTACTGAAAACCTGGTGTCAGCGCCTTTCCTCAACTCACTGAACACGATATGACATATCTGACCCTTGTTCTTCTTCCTTCAGACGACGAAGCATCTTAAAGAAGCTGTCCAAGCAGAGCACAGTGATGCACAGCAGTCGCAGCTTCTCCTCAGGTCTCCACCATTCAGTTTCCTCCAGCGAAAGTCTCCCAGGCTCCCCGACACACAGCCTCTCCCCCGGCCCCTCCACACCCTGCCGGAGCCCCGCGCCCGACCATCAGGCCTTTGGTGAGCTCAGTGTGACTTCAGAGTTATTCATGATGACATTAAATGTTTTTTGTGGTTATTGACTTTTGTTGGGAGCTTCTTTTAAAGAACTGGCTGTGTGTAAATATGGTTGAGGTTTTGACAGTTTTTCCTCTGCTTCCCAGACAATAACTCCCCTCAGAGCACATCTCCTTGCTCCAGTTCTCCCAGTTCCCCCGCTGCACACATCCGGCCCAGCTCTCTCCACGGCCTGGGCTCCAAACTCAGCACGCAGCGCTACACCAAGGTGGGCCGCCGGAAGTCGACCAGCAACATTCCCCCCTCGCCCCTGGCCTGCAACTCCTCCTCAGCCTCCACCCAGCCTCTTTCTCCACAGCGCTCTCCCTCTCCACTCTCGGGCTTCGCCAAAACCCTTCACACCTACCACGGCAAAACCCTGTCCCCACCCACCATCGTTAGACACATTGTCCGCCCGCGCAGCGCCGAGCCACCTCGATCTCCTCTGCTGAAGAGGGTACAGTCAGCTGAGAAGCTGTCTGGTATGTATCATGCTGACAAGAAGTCATATGCCCCCCGAAGGCACACCCTAGAGGTGCCGTTTTATGGTGAGGGGGACTTGCTGGGGGACTCGGAGGCAGAGGGTGCCTGCGGAGGCTCCTACATTGGTGCCGATCACAGCAGGCTGGGGGGATACATCGGCAGCCAGAGGATGAGGGACTCTGGGATCGAACGATCGGAGCAGCTGGTCGTGATGCGAAAGCTCAACCTATCAGAGCGGCGGGACTCTTTTAAGAAACAGGAGGCAGTGCAGGAGGTGAGCTTTGATGAGCCAGAAGAGAAAACCAACACCACGGTCACAGTGACAACCACAGCTCCAGGAGCCCAAACACAACACGAGAAGCAGCAGCACAGGATGGCCTGGGTGCTCACTCAACCCCAAACCAGCGAGGAGGTGGAGGTGTCGGCTGTGAGGAGGTTCACACTGGTGCCCCAGATCGCAGTGCAGGGCTCAACGGAGAGTGAGCAGGATGAGTGGGAACCGTGTTCAGATGGAGAGGAAACCAACGAGAAACCTGAGCTGGAGGTCAGCGTTACCTCATCTCAGCCACAACAGGCAGGACGTCCTCTCGCTGACTGCAGTCAGGCAGCAGAACCCACCTCTGCCGGTCCTCAGGTAGGTCCTTCAGCAGGGAGGAACGCAGAGGAGACTCCACAAAAAGGACATCTGAAAAAGTGACAACTCGCAACTGCACTCATTTCAGCTGCTCATATTTTTTCTTTCAAAAGTTGTGAGCTCGTTTACAAACTTGTCTGGCTGAGAGCAAGTGGAGAGGATTTTACTTGAATTTTATAATTGTAAATATTTGTCTCAATGCATTGCAGATGTTTGGTCTTATTTATTACATTTGTAAACTATGATGAGTTAGCAACAGGGAAAGAGGAAAGTTCTCATTAGCTGAATAGCCAAGGCTCGACATTTTTGTATCCATAAAATGTGGTTTTATGTCTTTTGACTGGATTGTCTGTTTCTTATTAAATGTCTATTTTTAAATAGCCACAGTACAGAGTAGTTTGATAATGCTGGTTATAATTGTTGAAGGACCAAAAGGTATGAGAAGTCATTTTAGAAGCTGAAGTTGTAGTTCTTTTTTTTCCTCCTTCTTGGTGTCAGGTTAGATCTGAACAATGCAGCTTCCAATAGTGTAATAATGCGATTATGTTGATCTCCATAAACCTAAGAATGATCTCTGGTTCACACTGTGAGCAACATGGCTGATGTGTCATTGTATGATCAGTTGTCAGCCAGACTCTTCAGTTGTGTTTAAAGTATACAACTACAGTACTGGTGTTTATGCTGCTTTGCTTCAGCCTTCAATAGCACTGCATCCTAGAAGAAAATGGCAAAGCCATTGAGCACTAATTGGCTTGCAGGAAAAAAAAACTGCTTAAGTTTGAAAGTTTCTCGTAACTTTGAAGCGTTGCACAGTAATAATTCTTCCATTTTGTAAAACTAGTGTTCATGAAATGAGTATGAAAAGAAGAGGTGCTGGATTAGTTGTGTGGCCCATGTTCCTCACATTTCTAATGAAAGTACTTCCACTGACTTGTTGATCATGTTCCTCGCAGTGTGAATTCACAGTCATGGCATCGTTCTTCTTAAACGTGGAACCAGTCCCTGCAGGTAATGCACACTAACGCTGTATGAGTATGACTTTAAAGTACAATCATAAAGCTGATTTTAGAAAGGGTGTTATGTGCCATGATATCAGTGCAATGTCCTCTAAGCCATATCTCTGAAGGCAGATGTCAGTTAAAATCATTTGTATAGTTTATAGTATCTCAACTCATACTTTCCACCGTATGTGTGTGTGTGTGTGTGTGTGCTTTTTTTTAATGCACTGTTATCTTGGCAGCCTCTCATGAAAAATGGATGTTGCAGAACATGACACTGCTTTGTGGCTACTTGATATGAACTTGCTGTGATTCTACATCAGAGGTATCTCAAATTAGTTTTGATTTGTTTTTCCTGCTCACAGCTGTAAACACTGGTTCAGCATGGCTCCACGTCTCGCTGTAATAACTTGTTGTACTCAAAGCATGCAGTTTGCAGGAAATACAATGAGCAGCCAAGTCGAAGTCTGCATTGTCTTCTTCTTCGGAGCCTGGAGGGAATATCTTTTTGTGGAAAACGTTATGGTATTTTTTTTTTATTTTGGTCTCTCCTTGTTGTAACAAGACATTTTGTACCTGGGAATGTGTTGGATCCTCATGTCTTTTTGGGGTATTTCTTTCCTGAAACGGTAGCTTTCATCTTTCTTCCCACCCCTATATGAGCATGTAAGAGACACCATGCCTACAAGACCTGATCCTACTTAATTTACTGTGTCGTGATGTTTACATCAAGGGGAAAAGTGCACTAATGTATTTTGACATGAATTTTGAATGTTAAAGGTAACAGAGGGAAAACCGTACATGGAATCCAAACCCAGGGCTTCTTTGAACAAATGTTTCATGTCGTTGTATTGTACAAATATTGATGTATATTTTGATAATGATGTACAACTCCAAATGCGTTGAAGGACATGATATGCACAATGACAATTTAAGGCACCAGGATTTTGAGAGGTCTGGCTTGAGGGAATAGGTTTTTTGGAGGGCTTTTACAAAAATACCTTGTTGGGATTCATAACAGTATTTCACTTTTTTTTTTTCCACTACAGTTTTGACATTTATTGTCCTATTTGTCAGTGGCCGTTCCTGTATTTTGTACCAACCTTCTCTTAACTTTATAAGATGGGAGTTGTTAATGTGTGAAGTCCTTCTTCCTCCTTAAGAACTAATCTCATGATGACCTTTAAAGGATGCTGCTGTCATGTCAGCACACTGAGTTATATTTGCAGTCTGACAGAATTGTTTACATTGAACAAACATGCTATGTACTGTACAGACATTTTATATCCTGTGGCTGTGTAGGATGAAACTAGCCTCTTTGATACAATGAAAAAGAACAACACTCATAGACATATCTGTTTGTTCTTTTGAAACTGTTCATAATGAGTAATTTAGCACCAAGCTGAGAAGCATTTTAGTGTTTTACATGATCTTGAGTCACTGGTTTATCATCAGCTTTTTGAAAATACCTGTTTTCATAGATGTCATGTAAAGGGGCGTCCCAGTTTTAGGGATGAAAGGAAACAAGGTTCACATGCAGACACTTTACCTGTAATTTGTAATGTTTCTTTTTTACAAGTGCACATTTGCATGAAAATGATGTCATACAGGAAAAGTAATGCTGCAGAGGGATCAGAAAAACAGTATTACTCTGGAATTGCATTAATGTCAATAAAAATAAAAGTCAAACCAACACAGACAATTATATACTTTAAGCTTACACACTCAGATTTGTGCATTAAGAGACAACCTGTACTCTAAACTGTACTGTAAACAGGCTTCATAGTTAAAGAATAAATCATTAACACATGAAGTATGATTTACTTAATTCCAAAATGATTTGACAGGTCTGGGAGATGCATGTGCCGTATTTCTCCAAATAACTTGGTTTCTTATGTGAATGTAAATGTAGTCGATGCTTGATTGACGTAATCGCACCTGATTGTGACATGACAGCTGTGTGGTTAAAAAACTTCAGCCACTGGAGGTCAGCAAAGACAAGACTCTCAGCTGGTGTTAAACTTACTCTTATAAAACAAACGGGCAGACAAACTGTTGTACATGTGCATGTGTTCTCCTGTGGACTCTTCTGTTCAGTGCATGCTGCATGAGACAAGCACACATCTGTAATACTTGATTGCATGGTATACTGGCGTCGTCGCCCCTGTACTGTGTTTTCTTGTGCAACAAATAAAATTTGTATTTCTCCTTGACTCATCCTTAGTCTGACTCCAGTGATGTTTGCTTTTTATGTGCTTTATCATTGTTAACCACAGAGCATTTTGTTTAGTCACTTATAGTGTTCTCACACAGCAAAATAATTAGGTAATTTGCAGGCTGTAACAAATTTGAGAGGTTATTCAAACATGATACTCAGCAACACACTGCTAGACTTCTTTTATCTCTCACATTTTTTCTCCATATGCAATCATCTGATTAGAAATATAATGAACTAAACATATGTAATTAAGAAAACAGTACATGTGTACATGTACATGTTCAAAGGCATTGAGGTTTGAAAACGAAAAGCATCAATTTGCAAAACTTTTAAACACTTGCATTATATAAAGGTTTTTGTGTCTGAAACACAAGTACATACAGCTGTTATCAGCATATTTATCCTGAAAATAAGAGCTATTATTTGATCTAGAACAAACAGTATAATCTTCCTGCTAATCCTTCCAGTTACATTTTATAATTAGCCATTTTGAAGCCGCTTTGCTTTAAGTCATGCTGTACATGTTGTAATGCAGCAATTTTCTTTCCAGGCCGCCAGGTGTCAGTAACGTGCCATGAAGCGTCATTTCATAGAAGAAGTCTCGTGTCCTTCACAACAGCAAACATGGCGACTGCAACTAAAATCATTCAGCGGCTCAGAAATTTTTTATCCGGGGTAAGAAACACAAGTTTATATCCGAGCCTGGACGTACTGTGAACAAAACACCCGGATGATTTGTTGCAATAAAGTTGCTAAATTAACAAATAAATTGACGATTCTAGCCGGCTTTAAGATCTAACGTTAGCCAGTCTAGCTAGTTGGATGATAGTTAGCTAAGTCAGATTTGAATAAAGGCTTGTAATAATTAGCTAGTCTGTTTTGACAGTGTGTTTTTCAGCAGATATCAGTAATACTAAGAGTTGTTAATCCAATTATGCTTCTTTTTCAGCACGACCTGCAAGCCAAACTGCAGCTGAGATATGAGGAGGTTGCAAAGAGGTAAATGATAAGACTTAATGCACTAGATACTGTTAGCGAGGTTAACTCCGCTTCCCCACAGTGCCCGGAAGGTTGCTCAGTCGCCGGGACTGAGCAGGAACTGACATAACTGCTTTGATGTCCCAGTTTGGAACATTATCCAGTTAGCACAGGTAGTTGGCTCGCATTTGAATGATTGCAGCTTATCAGGCCTTGTACTTAAAACACTGGGCTACAGCAGGGTTGCCATTACTTATGTTAGGTCATGCAAGAGTTTTGTGGCCTGAAACTTAAGTTCATTTAATTTTTACTACCCAGAAGTAGACTAGTCATACCATACTGTGGCCCGAAATTTGCCTCTCAGGCAGCACCTGCTACCAGACCAGAATAACCAGTGCCAAAACTGCAGTTTTCTCAATGGCCCCTTGAGACAATCAGACCCCCTTATTAAAATGTCCAAATTTACAGCAGAAATAAACATGTTTACAGCCTGGTACAAAACCAGTTTTGGTCTCCATAGCTAATATCGCCGTTCATGACAACTGTCTGGCTTTTAAGTAGACCTTTTATTCACAGCAGGAATGCAATTACAATCTGTTTACAATGTTTTTTTTTCTATAGGACACAGCCACCACCCAAGCTGCCCGTAGGTCCGAGCCATAAGTATGCCAGCAACTACTACTACACCAGAGATGGACGCAGAGAGTCTGTACCCCCAACAGTTGTCATGTCATCACAGAAGGCTCTGACCGCTGGCAGGTAAATGCAAGACAGTGAACCCCAAAGGGTCTGTGTGCACATGTTAAAAGGGCTAAAGAAATGCAGCCATTTACCCCTCCCCGTAAATGGATTAAGGTAAAAAGCAGAGCAATCAAACCTGATAATTGGGCCTAGATTACCATTTTTTAACAATGACCTGATTGCTTTTTATGACTAGAAAGCAAACCACTTACTCTCAGCTATTGGGAAGTGATGAAAAATGTACAAATGTGGATGTAGATCTTCTGACCTATTTTGAGTGGCTCACTTCCTCCGGTTACTTGTGTTGAAAGACATAAGTCATACGCTGAAAAACCAGAACATTAAGTGTTAAGATTGCAGTCACAGCAGACTGATGACAGAAAAATATTGTAAGACTGTAATTGGACAACACAATGAAGGCAGTTATGTGAGTGAGATGGGACCCATGTAAACAACCAGGATCAGATTATGTTAATGAGGTTATGTTTATAGTTGGAATTAGTGTGGCTGTAGTAAAACTCCAATATTAGATTTTTAAGGCCATTCAAGGATGTGCGTCAGAGATTTCTTCGCATTTTGCTACACACACAGTAAACCAGCTGTTTGATTACACCTGTCAGGGATGCTCCAGTGCTTTGATGTGGTGATTTGATGTCTTCTAATGTGAGCAGTAACCTGTTGCTGCTGAAGTGTAAAGTTAATCAAACAACTAGATTACCATTGATAACTGAAATATTCTGTTTGCAATGAATATTTAAGCACCCTTGGTATTTTGTTTACTCTTTTGATTGCTACTAGTCAAGTTGCTGAGGCCCCAAAGCTTCCAGTGACCCCAGGTGCTGTATATAAGGAGCCAACACTCTCCACAGACCAGCCGTACCTCTGAGCAGCAGGATTAACCCCCTCAGCACCAACAACCCGAATTCTCCAGCCAAACCTGGTGGAGAGGTCTGACCATTGTGTGTGTTGGCTTCATCCTGTACAATAGAAAGTGTGAATAAAATGTGTTGTATTTAATTTTTTTTTTGTCTGACTGGTTATTCTGGTTATATTATGAACTGATCAAATGGGAAATGGGTTTAGACTTGCTGCTATGTGAAAAATAGCCATTTCACCATTTAAAAAAACAAACGTTAAAACAAGCACTTCAATAGGAATGAAATGATCCAGTTTTATGCAGTTTTGGTGGTGTTATGATATAAAGTTTGAAATTTGGAAAATTGTCCATTTATAGAATAACGTCAGACTTAACCCTATAGGCTTTATGCCACCACGTGACATGTTAGTATGTAATTCTCAAAATATCCGAAAATTCAGAAAAAAAATTAAAGCTCTTTTTTGGACAATCATTTATTGTTGCTGTTTATAATAATTAATCTGCAGATTATTTTCTCAAGTAACGGATTCGATTGATGTTTTTTTGAAATCTCAGGAAAAAGTGACACTTCTCAGATGTTTGTTTTGTCCAGTGAATAGTCTTTAGTGCAGTACTTGAGTAAATAAACTTACATTTCATGGGGGGCCGTGACATCAGCAAACTGCCGCTAGTCGAACCTTGAGAGGAGGTCTAATCAGCCCACGTGACTGGAAACACCTGTGTCACTGTTCACACATTTAAACACACATTCGATGACCGAAGTTACTGACAGGTGAGCAGTTTCAGGGACAATAGTTTTCTGTCCAAGAAGTTACTTGTGCATTACAGTGTGTGACAAATAGTGCCAGATTAGAAAACAACTCATATTTCAAGGTCAAATTTGTTGTTTATTCGTGCAATACAAAACAAACACCGACGTTTATGAAACGTTTTAAAGACTCATATCAGGTATTTAAACTACGTCACAAACGACCAGCACGTTGCGTGTCGCCATCGTTGTGTTAAACTACGCTGGCGGTGGGAAGTGAAAGCGGCGTCCTCATTCACACACCTTTCTGACAGAAGCGGCTCGTGCGTCATATTTCCGCGCCGCGCGCGAGAGAGCCGTGGAGGACAACGAGCATGGGACACCTTGGAGGTTTCTTTCTTCTGGTCGTCCCTCTAACCTGCAGTCATATCTGGGGTAACGCGCTTGAATTACCTGTGCACGTGTGCGACATGAAAGAACTGCTTGTTTGTGTTTGTTTGTTTTTTATTGTCATGGTGCGACGGGCTGACCGTCTCCAGTCGAGCAGCTCGCCGGTCGCTTTGAATGAGCTCTGTTTACAGTGAAGTCGATGCTGTAATGTTCTCCTAGTTTTGGATCAGCGGTAGAAATAGCCAAGCTGTTTACAGTCTAAACCCCGGACAAGATTTTCATAGTTGGACGAAAATGCATGTAAGGTTTGCAACACGTTCAGTTTTCTGCGATTTGGGTGGTTTTATGAACTAAAATGTGATGGAAGGCGAGTGATGAATGCAAAACTGCAGAGAAAAGGTTTATTTTGTCCATGTATAGATTAACTTCAGACTTAACCGTGTAGGCTTTATGCCACTGCATGGCATTAGTGTGCAGTTCTCAAAATAAATCTGAAAGTTCTGCAGTTCATATCAGCATTTTGACGATAATTTACTTTTGTTTAGCATATGCAAATTTTTTAGTTTGTTTATTAAAGATGTAGTATTTCTGTTGGAAAGTGCAAGCTGTGGTGATTGTTGCTACTGTTATGTAATTACTTTACTGTCCTTCAGGGTACCTTTGACCCTTGCTGACTGACGTGCTGGGTACTAACAGTGAACTGTTTGCATGTGCTTCAGGTGCTGCAGGTCACTCCCTGCCTGCCTGCCACCAGCAGCTGCAGTTCAGGTGCAGCGACGGCTCGTGCATCCCGAGGGTGAGTGTGTGTGACGGACGCACGGACTGTGAGGACGGGTCAGATGAACACCACTGTGGTGAGTGTAAAGTCCACGACATGGTCCCGTCCCAAACCATGACCACGCACATGAACGCCAGCTCTTCAGCAATAAAAGCAAACCTGGCGTTTCTTGACAAGGAAAGTGAAGTACTAATAAGGCCAAGACAAGAGTATGTAAACAGGATTTAAAAGGAGTAAAATAAAACACAAGCTGCAAATTCGTGGAATAAAGCATTAAACAGGAGAATAAAAATGACACTGCAGTTTCAGGGCAGTGCAAGATATGAATGAGTAGTCCCATATTTAAGTGAACAAAAGGTAACAGCAGTCAGAAAGGTTTAAGCATCCCTTTAGGAGAGCTGAGAGTTGGAGCAGCAGCAGCCTTTTTCTTGGACTTGTGATTTGTGAGATTTGTGAGGCATAAAAACCGAATGCTGCCAAGCATGTAAACATGTGACTGATCCATTAACAAAAGGGATTTTTTCCGTGGCACCTCCCTCTTTAGTGGAGAGACAGATGGACAGACTGATGGTTGGACTGTTTTGACAACAATAAAGGCAAATGCACTGCTGACACCATCTATTCATGGTGCACAAGTGAGGCCGGAACCAAAAAGAGTGGCACCAAGATGTCTGATCATGAGGGCCGCACTGCCCCTAAAACACACACAAAGCCGAGCTCAAAGGTGATTATCTGGGGTTTTGTTTCTGTTTTATCAGTGGCGCCGCCAATACAAATGCTATGAAAGTGTAATGGGTTAAGTCTAATTATTGTGCTGTGCCGTTACCTGCACTAGTTGTCCTCTTCAGCCATCGGTATTGTATAATGGAGCATTAGCTGATTATAATGGCTTTAAAGCTGAGTTGTGTTTGCTCCTGCTGGTCTGTTTTTGGACTGTTTCATCCCAGAAAATAATACATTTTGTCCCAAAAGTCCTCACAAAGCCTTGATGTTACACTAATCTTGATGCACAGTAATGCTCATTTTCATCTGAACTCACTGACCTTGTGCATACAGCATGTTGATCTACTTTTGTTTAGTTTTAGTTTCTGCGCTGCAGAGATATTTAATTTTTGTGCTCTATGTGGGGAAAATACCGTTGCAGATTTTTGACTTATAATCCCGTTGAATTCATTAGAGACGTCGATATTGAATTCCAGTGGGATTGGTGTCGGATTTGGCGTTCAGCGTGAACCAAATGCTCCACAATGTTTGCAAAGAAAAGCCCTGCGGGAGAAAGTCCCTGAAAGGCGTTAATGTGACTGCAGGCGTTAAACATAAACATTGTTGTGAGGAATGCCAGCAGGATGAATATTGGCAGTGTTGCCTCGAGGTAGAGAGACTAAGACCTTAGAGTCGCTGGTTTGAATGCCGGCCAGAAAAATGTGGAGAGCGAGGCAAGATTTTCTTCCTCCAACTCAGGAGACATGCCAATGCAATTTCAGTCAGGTTAGACAGGTTAGTAATGTTCATGTGTGCAGTTGCACAATGTGCTACACAGACGTATCCCCCTGATGGACATTAGAGTCCTGCCATATCGTGATACTGTGGTAGTTCTGGCTTCCGCAGTTCTGGGTGTTATATGCAATTATGCAAAACAATCAGCATATATTAAATGTGCTTTTCTTCTTGTTCCTACAGTTAAATGTTTGAGCTTCACTGTGCAGAATGATGAATGTGCAAAGTTTGACACTGGACCAATTTTTTCACATTCATTGCTGAAAGTGGCTAACTGGAAATCTGATTTTAAGATGCGGGCCTATGAGCATTATTTGTAACATCACAAAAAGTTTGGAAGCCAATCCTGGTCCAATGTGTTGACAGAATTTATTTGTGTAACCTGCCCACATAGATTCTCCCGCAGCAAACAGGCTCATTTTGTAATCCTTTCTTGAGATGCATCCCATAATATTTCATTTTGTTGCTCTCTTGAGTTGCTCTGAAAATGCATTTAGAGCTGTATTATAAACTGAAACACAGAAAGCAGACTGCTAAAATGAGGTTATCCTCAGATTTGGCAAAGTCTATTGTTAATTTTGGTGGTGTGAAAACAGCCGATGTGCCACTAATTCTACACCGGAAACACACTCTGTCGATCAAGGCTGCATCGATTGCTGTTTGTGTAACCTGTAACTGTGACTCTCGCTCTTCACAGGTCACCTGTGGTGTAAGAAAGATGAATTTCCCTGCCGCAGCAGACGCTGCATATCTCGTCATTTTCTTTGCGACGGCGTGGACAACTGTGGTGACGGGAGTGACGAGGCCGCATGCCAGAACTGCACCACCTTCTCCTGCGGGCCGTCTGACACCTGCCTGCCCGCGAACAAGGTGTGCGATGGGCAACCCGACTGCAAAGACGGGCGGGACGAATCTCGGGAGCTTTGCGGTTCGTCTCGGACTCGTCCGCAGACTTCTCCCACGTGTGCGCCGTCAGAGTTTCAGTGCGGAGACGGGCAGTGCATCCGCCAGACCTGGAGGTGTGACCACTCCGCAGACTGCTCCGATGGCAGCGACGAGGACAACTGTGGTGAGTGATAACCGCCTCAGAAGCTGAAGAAAATCAGCTGTACACAATGCACAAAAGTAGATGACCCTGTCCACATACTTCTGTGTACTTTTGGTCTGGGTCTTTTCATGGTTTAGCCTATTGGTTCCAGTCAGGGAAATCATACAGATATTCTAGACAACAGTGTGCTTTCAACTTTGTGGCAACAGTTTGGGGAATGCCCGTCATTTCATTAATTTTGACAATGTTGCTGTGCACAAAGCAATAATACACACAACACACCTGACAATATAATGACATGACAATATAACTTCACAATGAAAGACAAGAAAGAAAACTGGACAAAAGGACACAAATTACATAAAGTTCAAAGAGGCAACATCAGCGTTTGACCAACTGTCTCTCCTTGAAACAATTTATGAAACATTGTACTCGGTTGTCTGCATGAAAAGTAGTTAGTGAAGAATGAAAAAAGCCTTCTTACTGTCTCACCTCTGAAGGCCCTGTGTGAACTGGGTGTGAAAGTCAGTCGGTTTATAAAAGTTGGACAAATTATTGGACACTGCCCCTGTAGCCCAGTTGTGACGCTGTGGAGGGGGCCCGATGGTGTCAGATGCTGTCTGACCATCCGACAGTGACTTCTGCCATTGAAGCATCGTGATACCTTCAGCGCTGTGGCTGACTGAGATCAAATCTGCTGAAGTTATTGCAGCAAAATAATGCCTGTTGTTGTGGAATGAGATGTAAAACAGCCACTGCTTTATGAGTGCCCACATTTAGTGCTACGTTGCTGATGTTCTACTAGCCAGCCAGCAGAGGGCAGTACAGGACTGCTCCATACTGCAGGACTCGCCTGGTGGCCGCATCAGATTACAGATAAAAAGTGTCTGTATGTTTTTTGCAAAACAGCCACCAAAAATTGTTCATTCTGGTGTGTTTCTGGGAGGAGAGGAACTCACGTTGGTACACGAGTTCAAATATCTATACACTCTCATTCAGGAAACACATTAAAAAGGTATCTAATTCGGTTAAACACAACCTGGCAAACTTCAGACAAATAAGGAACTCATTAACTAATACTGCTGCTATGATGTTTTTACATTCCATGATCTTCTCACACATTGACTATTGTTTCACTAGCTGGGCACTGGCATGTTCATCAGCCCTCCAACCAATAGAATCCCTTTATAAAAAAGCTTTAAAGACACTGGACAAAAAAACCTTACTCTTATCACATCTGTAATATCCTTAAAAAGTATAGCTTTCTAAGTTTTCATAGTTTCAAGGTCTATAAATTTGCGTGCGCTATATACAAAAGTCTTCATGGGCTTGCCTCCCCACCTCTGAATGAATTTATAAAAAACAGGACTGTCAGGGGTATGAACACCAGGGCCTGCGACAGAGGAGACGTAGAGATCCCTTCCAGACGTACCACCTTTGGTAGAAATGTGTTGTCTGTCTTGGGGGGGGGGGCATCTGGAACAGTCTTCCCTCCACCGAAGGGAATGTCTTACATATTCCTCTTTTAAAGCAAAGCTTAAAGACTGGTTAAAGGATGCCCAGAAGTGTGTCCATTAAGTAGACTGAGACCACTGGATCTGGTTAAGTTGGACTGTATTAAATTGTGTGCTTGTGAGTGTAATTTTGAAATGTGTATTTTGTAATTGTATTTTTATGTAATGTGTACTTCCATGTTTTTAATGTGTACTTCCATGTTGCTTTATTAGGCAACTAACATTCTGCCCAAGGACTACAGTTGCAAATTAGCTAATCAGCTATAAACTGGCACATTTACAGCAATTTTCATCAATGTGCACTGTCCTAAATAAATTAAAAAAAAAACAAAAAAAAATGTATTGGATCCAGCATTACTCATTCAGAGACGACTGGTGTTTGTTCAGGTGTGCGTTAAGATCGCCACAGGCAGAATAGATCTGTGGGTTTTTAAAATAGTGATAGGGTAACACAGCAGTCTTATTAATGCAAGTAAAATCCAGCTAAAACGATTAGTCGATTCAAAACTTTGTGGATCAGCAGAAAATAATCGCCAACTATTCTGATAATTGAATCTTTTATCAAGCAAAATAATGAAGAAAAAGTCAGCTCTTGTTGCAGCTTCTCCAAGGGGATGATTTGCTGTTTTTTTTCTTAGTTTTATGTCATTATAAAATGATTATTTTGAGGTTTTGATTGTTAATTGGACAAAACAAGACATTTGCCAAATTCACCATGGACTCCATAACAGCCATCAGATTAATCAATAATGAAAACCATCATTCGTTGCTAACTGTACAAGTGTCATCCAGCTTTGCTTTTCACGGTTTCTGTACCTGTAACTGTATGACATCCTTGCAAACAGTGTGTACTGTAGCAACTCAGTGGCAGGAGGCCGATCAAAGTCCTGTGCATTGTCCCCGTCAGTGTGTCTGGTTTGGTTGTCGTCCAGCATTTGTCTAATTTATTGTTCATTCGTGTCAATTAAACAAATTCACAGTGTGTAAAATTCAAACTATGAATTAGCTTGTGGTTAAGCACAGCAATTTCAGACACCACGTGTTCAGTCTGTTCGTTTGGAAGCTGCGGTTTGCCATCTGAATGGAAGGAACCAGAGTGGATCAGAATTTAGCCTCACTGAGGAAACGGAGAGGAGAGGGGGAATCGGACCCTGTGTGGAAAAACCAACCTTGTCCCACAGTCCCTAAATTTGAAAACTTCCAACAGAAAGCACTCGTATAGGGCAGCGGTTCCCAGCCTTTTCCCTTGAGAGACCTTTTTTCTATCACTGAGTAAACTGACAACCCCTGATGATGCGGTGTTTGTGTCTTTTGCAGATCAGGACGAGTGTAAGGTGAATAATGGAGGCTGCTCTCACCGGTGTGTGGACCAGCAGATGGGTTTCTTCTGTGCTTGCCCCGACGACATGAGGCTGGTCAGGGACAGCCAGTGCGAGGGTGAGCAGCACCCTGATGGAGCAGCTTACTGCTGAGAAAATGATCAAACTTACACCATCTTTGCTCTTGAGTAACACGAGCTGGACTTGACCACGTACACTATTCTTAACACATTCCTGTGCCGTTTCCTCGAAACTCCTTTTCAAATAGCTGTTCTTTCATCTAGAGGTGGACACGTGTCTGGAGAGCGATGTGTGCGATCAGCTCTGTGTCAACATGAACGGCAGCCTCACCTGCGACTGCCACGAGGGCTACCAGATGAATCCAGCAACCAGAGAGTGCAAGGCCAAAGGTGAGAGACAATGATCTGAGCTCCTGCTAACCAGCCACTGACAACATAAATGTTTAAGACGGTTTTGTGCTCCACAGAGATCCTGGGTCTTTTTCTTATATATATGAATATCAAACTCTAGACATGAATCTCAAAACTGGAGAAAAGTTAGACAAATAAATACATTTTTAAAGATTATAAACAAAAGCTTTAAACTTACACTTTTTTATACCGGCATGATATATATATAAAGCCTCCAATTTCTTTAAAGCTGTGCTAACCAGTCTTTTATATCAACATTGCATCAAATGACTGTATATCATGTTAAAAGGATCACCCAGTCATCCGACTCTGCGCTTCCGCCTCAACTCTGTGGAGGATTTTAGCTTCAGTGTTTAGTATTTTAGCTCACTGCTGCCTAAAGTCACAGCACCTAATTCAGTTAAAGATATGTACACTGTGCCTCTGGTTTAATAACACATAAGTTTTACATTTTTGAAGCGTTTTTTACTGTATCTGTCTCTAATATCCCTCATAGCCTAATGAGTAGAGTGCATGGTGAAGGTTGGTTTCCTGCTGGTGCTGCTGGCTCTACTAGAAGTTAATGCAGTCACCACATTTGCATAAGAACTCACTGGAATGTGCGTCAGCTAACGATATTTGTACAGTATTGGTGGGAAGTGGCAGTTTTGTATTCTCAGTAATGAAATGTATGACGCAAGAACTGGTCTCACCTTAGTCAACTTTGACTTATTGGCACTGTAAAGGAGTGTGCCTGTACAAACAAAGTAGCACAAACTATTTTTGTTTGATGTCCTTTGTGTTGTATTAGGGAGTAACAGGTGTTGGTCAGGTTTTTTTAGTTTTTTTCTTTCCCTGATTCAGTGCTGATATGATATCTACCATTTGGTACAGATGCCAAAACATGACTTGGAAGTTTTGCACACTTCCACTGACCTTATCAGTTTGACTTGAGAGTGGTGCTGTGTATTCAAGTTCTTGATGTGTTTCTGATGTGGCTGACAGGTTTTGCTGTGTGTGTGTTTCTAGGAGAAGAGGCTAAGCTGGTTTTCACCTCTTCCAAAGGAATGGGGTGGATAAACATCACTGGCACTGAATACAGGGAGCCGACTCCACATTTACCCGGACCGGGGCCAGTGGCGGCCTTGGCCTCTAACCGAACAGTGTACTGGGCCCGGCAAGGACGAGGCTCCATATACAGGTAACGGAGTAGAGCTGGAGCCACCACACACTGCTCTGTTAGCTTCCAAAGCTGAGGCAATGCTTGTGGGATGTGACAGTGACAACTCCTGTAAACAAAGGCATAACCCCCATCCATCCATTTTCCACCTTATCTGCCTCTGTGGCGGCAGGAATAAGCAGGACAGCCCAGACATCCTCTCTCCTGCTTTCACACAGCTCCTACTGGGGCATCCCAAGACTTTCCTCAGGCGGTTGGGTTTGTAACCCCCCCTTCAAAGGTCTTCCCAGTCTTTTCATAGCTGGACATGACTAGAATACCTCCACAGGGGATATTTATTAACTTTGTTTTTATTTCTTTTTTGAGTTTATTTGACAGGGCCACACAATCCATACTGAACAAGTAAGAAAAGTACATTTTGTCAGCTGCCCACTATCCCGAGGGTCCATGCAGTCACCCACATGCAGCCTAAAATGTATGATAATGTATGTGCAGATACCCAGTGTAGTATAAACAGAACTGTGTGTGTGTGTCCTGTCCATGTTGGTGTCTGTTTGGCTGTATATCAGCATTTTAAAGTAGCACTTTGCTTATTTAGAGTTTCACTCTTATAAAAGGGTCAGACTTGAGATGCTAAAAAAAAGGGTAAAAATCGATGCCACAGAACTGGAGAAATCAGCATTTTTATTACTTGCATTCTTCCTTGTCAGTAGCTGACACCACATGTTCTTCAGGGTCTCCATGGATGGAAAGCTGCAGGATTCGGTGTTGGTGCTGAAAGGTCAAGGTTCTGTGTCAGGCCTGGCTGTGGACTGGATCCACCAGCTCCTCTACTGGACCAGTATGGAGAGCCGGTCTGTTAATGTTGGCCTGCTGGACGGTTCGGCTCAGCGTCCGCTCATCACAGGACTGGACAAACCTTCTGCAGTGGCTGTGGATCCTCTCCGAGGGTAGGAGGGCCCTGGCATTTACTATTCATTTAAGTTAGTAGTTAAAAGCCTCATCAAGGATGTTTATTACCTATTAAAAGCTTTATCTGTGATGACACATTGTTGCATCAGGATCTTCAAATTACAGATAATGTTTGTTTTAGAAGTCTTTCTGCACAATGCCTCTTTCTGTACAGTGAGAGGTGGTTAAACGCAAAACTTTTAATCATATATTTACCCAGGGAGGGACAATATAGTACATAGCAATACATAGGTACATGAACAGATGGCAGCTGCAAGATAAAGAGAGCTGTGTTGAGTTCCAGCCTTTTTGTTCAGTCACATGGATTTTGGTTAGCTTGGGTACACCTTTTTTTTACGTCTGTCTTTTCAGTCTTAAAACACTACTTGTTTGCCAACTTAAAGAAAAGAGCACAGTGTGAATTATTTTCCTATCCGTTTTTTAAAGCATAGAGCATCTGCAATGCATTGTGCTTCACAAAAATGAAACTTGCACACAAAAAGACAGAGGCAAGAAATTGGACCTTTTAAAAACAGGATTAAACTCGGATACGGTTTTCACCAGCTGCTCCTGTTCTGTCAGGCTGCTCTTCTGGGCTCAGTGCGGCAGCTCCGCGAACATTGAGAGGGCTGGCTTGGACGGTCGGGACAGGATGGCTCTGGTCACTCACTTAATCCGCCAACCTGTCGCTCTCTCTCTGGGTATGTTCTGAAATTTTACTGAGGTAATTGTTCATTGAGTCTTCTATTGGTATTTTCATAGTCAAATCTATGCAAATTGTATAGCGTCCCCATTGATACAGGAACCATATATGTGTTTATGTCTGTGTGCACTTCCACTGACGTCCAAGGCCTGATTGCCAACACAGTTCAGTTGAATATGTCTACAAGTCCCTCAGTGTTTCAGGTCATGGTGCGGGTCATGTGTTTCTAGATATGCCTCGCCAGCTGCTGTACTGGGTTGACCAGGGAATGAAAAGTATCTCCAGAGTAAACCTAGAGGGCCGTCACCGCAAAACAGTGGTGGAGTCTAACGGTTACCTGGACCGGCCCTTTGGACTGGCTGTGTTTGAGGTAAAACAAGCACATTACAGACCTGTGATGTCTTTCCCCCAGTGCATCTTGGGACAGACTGTAGAATTAACGTAAAAAAGGAAATACCTCAACTATCAGAATGGAAAGTCTTTCACTATTGACAACATCATGTGCCACTAGATCACTGGTTTTCAAACTTGGGGACCACTAGAGCCTCTGCAGAGGGGCACATGGACGACCAGGGGAAAATATGGAGTGAAACTAAGCTGAATGAATATGATGTATGTATGTAGGGGAAGTAAAAAAACAAAAGTTTGTTGAAGGTATTGTGCTCATCGTTATTTCCCTACATTCAACTTGGATCCTTTATTTTAATAGATGCTTCCCCTATCATTGTTAATGATGGATAAAAAAAAAAATGGGGTTTTTTTCACCTTACATGGTGATACATGGTCTTCACCCACGCGCCTGTCCATCTATAGGCGTGCAAAGGTTTTGCTCCTCTATAATTTAGAATATTGAAAACTGTTTACCATGCAGCACAATTTACTCATATTCAGCTGATAATAAAAGTAATGAAACAGTTCTGCTAAGACTGTATTTTCTGCCTCAGGGTTTTGTATATTGGAGCGAAGAAGTGACGCGCTCCATCTGCCGAGCCAACAAACACAACGGCATGAACCTCCAGGTACTGCTGTCAAACGCCACCTCTGCGGGTGGCGTGGTCATCGTTCAGCCTGTTCTTCAGCCAAACGGTACGACCAGCCAGAGAGATCAAACATGTACCGTATGTCTCAGGTCTTATTGTGATTTTGCTAATGAAAAAGAAAAGTTTTCCTTTTGCACAACCCTGATTCCAGAAAGTTTGGCTGGTGTGTAAAACATAACTAACAGAACTGTGTTTACCGATAACAGCCTTACAAAGTGTTCCTGAGCCCATGTAGCAATCTCCTTTATACAATCATGTGTTCTCAAAGTGGTGAACCTCGCTCCATCCTCAAATTATTTTTACACACACAGAAAGTCAATGAAGCTGATGAGGTGAAACCTTTAAATATATTGTCTTTGTACAATTGAGTTTATGTCATAAAGGATTAGAGAATGATCATGTTCTGTTTTATGTCATGCCATGTCGTTTGACTCACAGTAATTTCACCTCACAATCAGTGATTCCTTTCAAATGATTGTACATTTTCCTGGTTCTTAGGGCCACCTGTGTGCGGACATACCAGGACGGTGTGCCGGCACGAGTGCGTTGTTGGCCTGCTGTCTGAGAGTCCAGAGTTCAGCTGCACTCCTCCAGAAACGGGACAAAATAAATCACAAGAAATTCCGACCATTTCTCGCACAGTACCTGCATCAAGTCTGTCTGATCCCACGTTTGCTGGAATCCTCTCTCTCATCAGTAAGGAGCTCCTCTTTTAAAAAAATATGCAAACCAAATCCTCACCACATGACTGAAAAACCACGGATAACCTGTGCTTATCTGTCTTCAGTGTTGGCACCAGAACACAGCACCAATAAAAAATACAACACAAGTCTGGCACAAAAGTTACATGGTCAAAGAGAAATGTAAGCACGCTTTGGCAGTTGAGTTTGTTACTGACACAATTCTGCTGTATAACTGACTCCTGATCAAATATTGACTATAAAAGATCAATTCTGATTTAAGTTGTCCCTCAAACTCCCTTCATTTGCAGTTAGAGCTGCTTCCCAATTCAAGCCTTAAACTGCCCACTGCAAGATTGATGATATAATGTGATGTCACTGAGGTCGTCATGGTCACTCCCCGCTGAGTCATAAACACGCACCAGGCAGCATCTGTCACTGTGTGCTCACACTGCTACAGAGCTTTACAGCAATTGGTTCCAGATGTGGATTTCTAAAGAATTCAGGCATGTTCATGCTTGTACAGACTCCTGAAGGCTAAAAAGAAGAGAGGCACTATGAAGAATTGCTTTCTATATTGCTAAATTTAACAGTTTGCTAAATAAGAAATGAAATGTTAATATTTTCACAAGCCTGCCCACACCACTTTTTTAGCATATCAACACTTCTTTGGTTTTGAGCTACGCATATATACTCTTTGCTTACCTTGTTCATCATGTAAAGGGAGTATCTAGAGAAGCGCTCTAAAAATAAAGTATATTATTGTTATTATATATATATATTTATGTGCTTTGCTTTTGGTTTTGCAGCTTTATTCAGTCACACAGCCACCTGTTTGTTTGCCCGCTCAGAGGAGGTGAAGAGGTGGAACAAAGTTGACGTCAACTTCTTCGTCATGTCTGCAGAGGCTCTGGTGATTCAGTTTGATGTGTGTGTGTGTGTGTGTTTCCCAGTGTTTCTCAGTGTGCTGCTGGTGGGAATGGCTCTGTGGTGGTGGAGAGAGGAGTTCAGGCCGGCCAGGTCTCTCACTGAGCAGAGCTTCTCCCTCAAAGAGTCCCAGGACCCGCTCATCATCCAGGGGCCACCCATGGATCCAAACACGTGTCTCGTCAAGGCAAGAGAAGTTTGTGCACACACACACACACACACACACACACACACACGCACACGTGAAAGCGCTGACACAGACCCCTTCATTCACTCTCAGAGAGGAGATATCATTCATTCAGCTGTGTGTGTGTACACTTGAGATATAACTGTTTGGTTAGGTGTTGATTTGCCACTTCATGGTTATTTTAGAGGCTGTGTTTATGATGTGGCAAACGCTCATGCAGAAAAAACATGACAGGAGCGTTTAAAGTTGAAACAAAGACTTCTCTAAAAACACACGTTTTCACCACCAACCGCCTTATCTTTGAAATCTATGTTGGTGCAGCCATTGTTTCCCCAGTACTGAAGAAAAGCTGCTGCTCATGAAGTCACAGGATCCACAGGTGTTTCCTCTTTAGGAAGTCATGCTTTTCCCAAAATCTTGGGTCAGAGGCAACTTCACTGTGACTATGCTGAGAATAAGACATCAGTCTGAGGCTGCAGCCATGCCAGCAGGACTGTGAACCTGTGCTTTGAGCCTATTTCATTAGCATGCTAACATGCTTACAATGGCAACGCTTATATGCAGGTACGATGTTTATACCATGCACACCAGCTTAGTTGACGATGCTAGCATGCTAACATTTGCTAATTAGTTACTCAGCTACATTACTGACTTTTGGTGGCACTAGATGATGATGATAATAATCATAATAATAATAACAACAATAATATCAAAAACTTTATGTATATATTACGTTTCTTAACAATGTTACAAAATACTTTACAAAAGGAAAAAATAAAAGCAAATAAAATGAAAAAAAGACCATACATGAGCAAAGAGGAAGTAAAGGCAATGAAATGAACTGAATAAGAATAAAAACTGCAAAAAATGAAACATAGCAAAAGTCAGGGGTAGCTGAAAAGTCAGGGGACCAGACCACCAAAATTAGTCCAATTTTTTTTTCTGAATGTTTGCAGCAAATGTCATGGCAAACCATCCAATCGTTTTTGAGATACTTCTCTCAAAACCGTAAACGTGAACCTTATCATCATCAAAAGTCACCAGTGTCATTAAGCTTCCTCATCTGGCAACCAGACAATCACCAGACTCACTAATATATATCACTAATATTTCAACAAAAAACGAAATGTCAGTCTGCTGGTGGTGCTGCATGTCTGTGAGGTCACTTCAGTAGAGCCAGTTCAGATACGTTACTGCAGCCAGTCTGCAACATTTAACATTTGTTGCCCCTCAGCTAAAGGTACAAAAAACTTAATTAAGAATCACGTTTATCTATGATTTTATGTACAGTTAGCAGAACATCTGAAGTTACACTAAATATCAGATAATTAAAATATTTCTATTGTTGATTGTGACTTTTCTCACTGAAGCTCAGATGCCACAATGCTGGAGGCGTTTGTAGATGCAAACGAAGTCAAGAACACTGCGAGGTTATGCAAATGACCTCAGGGCCCCAAACAAAAGTTTCTATGGTGATAAACAAACAGCACAAAGTCCCACAAACCCATAATAATGATGAGCGAGATAAGTTTTTATCAACATGTTCTTTGTGATGCCGATCCCCAGGAACCTGAAACTGCTCACACGTCACAGGCGACACCCAGGACAGAGCGGTGCACATATTTGGACAATATTTGAGGAAACACTTGAGGCCCAGTGGTTAAGGGATTAGCACTCACAGCAAGAAGGTCTGGGGTTGAAATCCAGAACTGGTTAGGGTTGTTAGTTCTCTTGCTTTGCACCACCTGTGTCTGCAGTGGCTTCCTCTGAGTGCTCTAGTTTCCTCCCACAGTCTGAACACATGCAGATTAAGTTAAGACTTACCCAGACACTACTCTCACCCACTGTCACCTGCTATATAGACTGCACCTCTCTGCTCGTTTGCACAGGATAAGTAGGTACATTGTAGATTATGGATGGACAGGTGATTGCAAGACCACCTCTACAACTACCAACCAGCTACATGTTCACAGTTTCAAGTTTGCTGTACCTTTTTACACTGACAGCTCCATGTAAGTGCATGAATGTTAAAACTGAATCAGCGGCCTGGCAGGCTCAGGCCCCGTCAGATCTGATGCATTTTTGGTGAGCCAGCCCTAACTGACCTTTCCTCGCCTTTCATTGCATTTTCTGCCTTTATCTCCTTGAGAGACACTTTGTATCTTTGTATCAGCCAGGCCAATGTTATCAGCTGATTATACTTTATTGTAGATAATAGTACAGGTGTGTTTGTCTGCTGATAAGTAACAAAGAGTTGCAGTACTGAAGTGCCCAAAGAGTGCTGGTACATGAACGATAAATTGTTCCATAAAAGATTATTAGAGCTGAAGACATTAGACAATAATCAATTAGTCAATCAGCAGTTACTGAATGGGGAATAATAATCTAAATACCCTTTTGGACTGTCAGCTGGCCAAAACAAGACATTTGGCGGGCGTCTTGGAACTTTTGATGGGTAATTTTGCTATTTGCTGACATTGTGAACAGTGATCAAGAAAACAGTGAGTCGAGTTGCAGCCTTAAATGGATTAGTCTTTGGTTACTGGCAGAAATGAAAATCATTTTATGTTCATATTACAGGCTTGGTCGACATTTCATATAATTTGTCATATTTCAGTATAACGTATTTTAGGTCCAATTTAAACTGTATATATATTTTAAGCATATTACTTTACTTAGGAGTTTGGTGTATTTCAGTGGACTACAGCTAAAACTGTCCAGACAGTGTTGCATTTTGATAAGTTTTTTTTTTTAAATGTCCAGTTCAGTTCATGTCTTGGTCTCTCACTGGACAATCCTTAATGATTTAAATTAACCACCCAAATATTGGATGATATATCTATATATCTATATCTATATATATGTTTTAACCCAGAAATCTAATTGTTGTCCTGGCCTCCAAAATCCAGTATCAGCTGGCCTGAACACAGCTTGAGCAGCCCTCTTCAGGTTAAAGGCTTATGCTGTGCAGTATGTCGACTAAGCTGGGTGTCTCTGCGCCGCCAGGAAACTCTGCTTAAGCTGGACTTGGATGGTGAATGAAGAAGGTGTGACACAGATGGCCAGGTTTCACCTGGTGTCGCCTCTACCTCCCCACGACCTCAGAGCTGACAGGACGACAAGACAACAAACCAGCTGATCAGCCCGTGGTGTCCCAAGGAGGCTCAAATCCCTCAAGAAATGACTTGGGAGGGGAGGTAAATATCAGAGTTCAGATAGGGGAAAGGCTTTCAAATAGTAACAATAACTTCAGCAG
This sequence comes from Chelmon rostratus, assembly GCF_017976325.1. Lineage (NCBI taxonomy): Eukaryota > Metazoa > Chordata > Actinopteri > Chaetodontiformes > Chaetodontidae > Chelmon > Chelmon rostratus. The sequence goes on from NC_055661.1 coordinate 13,164,577, forward strand.
TTTCGAAGACTTTCAGCACTTGCAGCCCTGGTGGCTCCTAAATTGTCCTTGGTTATTGATGAGGATGTTTGTTTATATTCACTGAGAGCTGAGAGCAGCAGTGAATGTCAGCATGAATTCTTGAATATTTCACCTTATTTTTTGGACCCTGATATCAGTCATTAAGTAGATGAGACTCTGCATTTTTCACTATTTCTGAGATTTCACAGACCAAACAGTCAATTGAAAATCATAATAAGTTTGTTTCAGTCCTAATGTAGATTTTTATTTTAATGTTTGCTCATACTTGCTCTCCCAACTCTATGAATGTTTATTTCATCTCACTGCAATAGCCAAAACTTTACTTTTGCTGTACTGTGGATGTTTTTTTTAACATTCAGAGATATCATGAATAATTTGACTCCAGTTTCTTCAGAGAAAAAAGTGGCTTTCCACTGGTTTGTTCTTGGCCTTCAGGATTTTCACACTCTTGGTTTTCCAGTCAGACAAATGCATTATTGCCTTGTTAATGTGTGCTGCGGTTTCCTCAATGAACAGTCTGATCGGATTATGTATTGAAAGAAAAACAGTGTCCACGCACTGGATCGTAGGAACAGTTCATTTTTGTAAATATGCGTCCCATTTCCCACAAAACTTAGATGAGAAGATTGATGCCACTCCCATAGTTGAGGGTTAATACGAAGCAACAAGTCTCAACCTCATGGTGACAACCACGAAGTCACTGCTCAAGTTCCTAGAACCTGTGATCAACAATTCAACAGCTGGCTGTGATTAATGCAGTGTCGATGGTGTCTTTACTTGCACTCAAGTTCATCTGAAGTGGCCTTTTTAAGTTGAATCGATAGATCAAAGCAGTAGGTTTGATTCTCACAGGGGACATCCGATATAAACAAATGTGCAATTGTGGCATTGTAACACGCTTTTGATAAAAATCGTTCATCAGATAACTTTAGGGGGCAGATTTCCTCTTCACTGACTAAACCACTGCTGTGCTTCAGCTCCTACACCATGACGAGGTGCCACAGAAATCTAGATTTATCCTCTTTGTTGGGAAGTTTTCCAATGTTGGAAGAAATGATTTGGTTGTGAATCATAATAGTGAATAGCAGTATTTTACGTTATAGCAACAGATCAACATTTTGGGAGATTCACTTATTTGCTTTCTTGCTGAGAATTAGATGTGAAGATCAATAAGACTTTGACACACGTTATATCTGCTTTGTGTATTGTGTTTCTTGCTGGCTTTCTGCTGCTCACGTGATCAGACTCCAGGAAGTCAAGAGGTTACACAAAACCGCCTGTAAAGCCACAGCCTGTCATTTTCACACTTTGTTTTTTGTACAGACGAAAAGAACGAGATGCAATGTGTTCAGAGATGCTGGTCAGACAGACCCAAGCTAGCTGTTTTCCCCCTTTTTCCAGTCTTTATGCTAAGCTAAGATAACTGGCTGCTGGCTGTGGCTATATTTATATTGTTCAACTGCAAGAAAGCGTGATTCCCAAAATGTTGAACTACTCAAAAAGCTGCGAGGGTACCGGTGCTAGGGGCCTATCTTAGGCGTAGGCAGTAATACTGTAATGTAGTTGGTGAAGTAAGTGTCAGTAACGATGGAAAGAGGATTTGTTGAGCTGCAGGCTTGGAGTTTTGATTCCCTCCGTACGCTGGGGCTAAGCTGGGATCAATCTGTGTTTTGTTTGGTTAAATGTGCACAGAGCCTGTTTAGTGTTGGAATGAGTGCTTGGTTGATGGACCTGCCTTGTTTGAATTCGTTCTTTTTGTGTTATTTCTCAAAGAAACATGTAAGTCTGTGGGACCGATAAAAATGTATCGGCGCTAATTGGGAGATAATTCCCTATGTGTGCTCAAACTGCTGAGTTGTGCGTTTGGTATTTATTTTTAAGGAAGGGTTTTATTTATTTTTGGGCCGATACACAGTCATTGTGTACTGTATGTGCACCCTGGATAAAACTGTTAGATGCTGTAAATGAATCAAATAAAGTATTTTATGTTTTTCCTACATATTTGTGTCCATGTTTCTTTGGTACATGTTGAGTCCTCTCTTTTCTGCCTCTGAGACTATAACAACTCATTGATGAAAGTCTGTAGTTCATTAACCGCTGTGTAAACATGATGACTGAGCCTCAGCACCAGGAACAACCTGGGTTTTTATCACTTTATTTTTTTTTCTTCATTTCTGAAACTTAATAGTGTAGAGGATTGTCTTTTACTGAACATTTTAACAGGTGAAACATCAGGGAAGATCCTGACTAAAAGAATAATTCATCATCCTCTGCGTTTTGTTCTTTTCAGCTGTCAAAGAGAGAATAAAAACTTATTAGACCACAGCACAGTCAGTGTATCCTGTGTTGGTACATTAACCACTGCTGCGACTCTGTTGACCAACCAACATTAACTGTCCTGTTTAAATGTATCCTTGTAGAAATACTTACAGCATTTAATCTGTGTTGAAAATGTCTGTGGTGCAACACTAACACATGCAGCTTCTTCCTCTACTCCTAGTGGGTTACTGTTGACTTTTATAAAACCTTTATAACACTTTCCCAAACAATATCACAAAGTGCATTTGGGTAAAACGATGCAAATGAAGTGACATGCTAAGTATAAAACGTTAGCATTAATGAGCAGTATACAAACATTTAAATGGTTTATAACACACTAATGTGGTTGTAAGAAGATATACATCTTTATTAATGTATTTGTGAACAGCCATGTGAGCATCCATGACTGCAAGCTGGTGTATGAACAAATGAATGACAATATAGGAAAACACAGTTGTAATAATGTGAAATATGTTGTTGGGAGAAATTCTAATTGTTGACAACTGCTGTACAATACTACACGTTTTAAAATATCCTTAAATCTGCTTACAACTACATAATAGTCTGTTATCAACCATTAAATGTTTGCATACCTTTTAGAAATGCTAAATAGGGGGACCTAATGCAAAATAAAATAATAAGAGTGAACGATGAGGATTTGTGCAATAGGGATTCTTCTATTAAAAGCTTTGCAGTAGCATATATTGTGAATGCTGTGGGTAGAAAAACAAGACCAAGAGTCTTTCGCCATGCTAGTGGCTCTGGGAAGCTGTGCTTTGAGCTAAATGCTAACACATGTTACTTTATTGTGTAGGTACGCTAACATTTGCTGTGCTGCACTAAACACACAGTACAGCTGGGGATGATGTCGTTAGATTTGCAGTTGTTTGGTAATAAAACAAAACAACCAAAAGTACTGGACAAAATAACATTTCGACCTATGATAAAGTTTGGGGATCAATTAAGTCATTACAATTCATCCTGGACCTAATTTTGTACCTTGATTAATGACCAAAACCCTGCACAACTAATTCCCATCTGTCTCAGCTCTACTTGTGTTTAGTGCTAATTAGCAAATTAGCAAAACATTATACCTGCTAAACATCGGCATGTTAGCATTTATCACTGTGAGCATCTGGATGTTTTAGAGTCATTTTTAGTCAGATAAGATTTACAGTTAAATAAGCTGTTACTCTAATGGGAAAAATGACATCTGCCCTCAGATAAAAACATATTTATGAATTAAATTTGTTTTTAAATTAATTAAAATAATGCTTAAACAGACAAATAAATAAATAAATGAATAAGCTTATAGACCTGTAAAACTACACTGGCCATAAACTGAGCAATGCTCGAAAAAAATAGCCCATGCTTGAACATACAGTTAGTGCCAACACCTGCTGTATGTTGATGTACAGATATGTGATATTAAACTTGTGCTTAAATTATAACTGATAGTGAAACACTACAAAGCACAGAAGTGTTTTATTTTTAGAGTATTCAGTATTCAGTTTGTAAGCAGTCTGTGCTTCCCCTTTAAGACTAAAAATATTTATTTAGAATGAATTATTTTAACAGTTCAGAGTTCTGAGAGTAATATGAGGAAATGAAAGAAATGTTGTTTAAAAAAAGAATAGAAGAATAGAGTCAACTCAATATAAGGCCTCGCTTGGCCCCTTTTCTCGTCACGTCAAAATCCTTAAATCAACTTTGTTTCCTAATCCCACCTCCCTCCTATATTTACAACTGCTTAAGGAAACTTGGAGAGACACCAATGAGATTAAATGGATGACATCCCTGCTGTTTGCCCTTGATCTCCTAGTCTGATGAATCAAATGCCAATGTGTTGTCTTCACAACAACAGTTAGAGAGGGGAATCTCCTCCTCTCCCCATGACTCGGTAGACTACAATCTCAGCCACAAGTGATCCAGAAAAACAGGAAGAGCTGCTATTCACTAGGATATCAGTTCCTGCAGGACCAGACACTTTTTGATGGTTCAGCAGGATACTATGTGTTGCTAGAGTCATTTTCCTGGAGTGTTTCCTGTTATGTTTTTTTTCTTCTGTTTTGGCTTTCTGCCTTGAACCACAGTTGCTATGGCATCAGAGAATGTCCAGCTGCAGAGATGTTTGCAAAACCGCCGATCGACAGTGAACTGTCTGCCAAAGGGTGTAGAGGACAACAAAACGTTCCCATTTTCTCAGGAGAAAACGGTCAAAGCGTGGAGATCCCTGGAGAATCTGGACAGTCCTGGTGTCAAAACAGAGTGCCCCAAAGCAGAGGACAGGCCAGAACGGCAACACAGCATCAACATTAATGTTGGGGGGAAAGTGTTCCACATCCCCAAACAGTGTGCCGTTAAATATCCTCAAACCCGGATAGGCTCGTTGGCTCTGTGCAGAGACCGAGCAAAACTCCTCAAGCTGTGCGACGACTACTCCGTCCGCAAGAACGAGTTCTTCTTTGACCGTGACCCTGCCTTCTTCCACCACATCTTCCATTTCTACACGAGTGGGGTGCTGTGGATCGTACGGGAAATGTGCCCCATCAACTTTGAGGAGGAGATCGCATACTGGGGTCTGAGCCTAAAGGACACCCAGCTCTGCTGCTGGATGGTGTTCGAAGAGAAGGTTGATGAGGTGAAGGACAACCTGAAGGTGGATAGGGAGCTGATGGCTGAGATCGAGGTGAAGTACGACGATGAGTGTTTTAAGGACATGGTATTTGGGGACACGCGGAAGACTTTGTGGAACCTTGTGGAGAATCCATACTCTTCAACTCTGGCGAAGGCTTTCAGTGTGGTCTCCAACCTTTTGGTGCTCTTCTCCATTTTCGCAATGACTCTCAACACTGTGGAGGAACTCCAAAAGTATCGGATTAAAGACAAAACGCACATGGAATGGGTGGAGATCATCACCATTGTCTTCTTCACCTTTGAATATTTAATTCGCCTTTTCACCACTCCTAACATCTTGATGTTCTTGAAGAGTGGACTCAACTTTGTGGACATGATAGCAGTCATGCCTTATTTTGTCCAGATTGTCTTTGATGTCTTTACTGACGCTGAGGACAGGAATGCACAGGAAGACCGCAGGACCATTGCACGGGTCAGCAAGTTCAGCCACGTTCTCAAAGTCGTCAAGCTGCTGCGAATCTTTCGGATTTTGAAGCTGGCTCGACACTCCACCGGCATGAGAGCGTTTGGGTTCACTTTGCGGCAGTGCTACCAGCAGGCCTCTTGCATTTTCCTTTTCATCGCTATGGGAATCTTCACTTTCTCTGCTCTTCTTCATTCAGCCGAGAGGGAAACTGAGGGATCTCCTATCAGCAGTATTCCATATGCCTGGTGGTGGGCTGCAGTGAGTATCAGTAGCTGAATAAATCCATGTCATGCTCCAGCTTCTAAACCCCAAGCTAACCTGCAAACATCTGCCCCTCACCTTCATCTTCCCTCCATACACCTACTGTAGGAGACAAAGATGTGATATAGTCAGCAATACTACCACAAAGGAAAGGAAACTAATAAGAAAGTAAGGGTTTTTATTCCAACCTGACACCACGCACCTTGTTATTATTATTATTATTATTTTATTTGGTTGAAAGGACAACCTGCTAAAGTGTTTGCTTTATGAAAATTGAAACCACCCACTTTGATAATTCATCTGGACTCTATATAATATGTCTGGGCGAACTACGGTAGAAATAGTTTTTTCCAAACATAGGAATAAGCCTTGCTCAAGAGCACTTCAGGATAAATCTTGCACCTAAACCATACCATTTATGTCACTATTTATGTTTCAGTGCTTTAAATAGTGCCCTATAGCAATGACAAAGACGGTGTATTTCTCAGTACAATTCCTCGTAATGGTCGGTGTTCCTGAGTGGGAAGCCAGTGAGGGATCAAGCGTACAAGCGATGATTTGCAACAAGAAATCATGTCTTGCTGTGTTCATTCTGACATGAAAACAAATTTGTGCATGTAAATTATATCTCCCAAAATGCACTTCTGTTACAGTTTCCTCTTTATTGCACGATGGCAAACAGGGCTCCGCACTCTAGTAGTACAATTTGTCACTAGGGCAAAATTAAGACTATATCAGGAGCATGGGAATGTAGTCACTGACCTGAACTAAGACTATGTCTCTATTCTCCCTTCTCTTGCTATTTAATGGAGAAAGAAAAGCATTTAACACAATGATTTTCAATTACCCAAACCAGTTTGCATGTTGGTAGTATGTGGTTTACTGTTTGCTAGTAAATCTTGCTGTTCCTTTTGAAAAACCTCCAGCATTGAAATTCTGCATTTCAATAACTCTCAATGGGGCCATGGCAGCAAAAAGCTCATAAGCTCATTTCAAACTTGCAGCTGACTCCTTCACCTGCACTGTGGGGCAATGGCAGGCATGTTACGAGCACCAGCTGGAGGCGGAGAGGCTACGTTCCCTCTCACAGCACAAGCCGGTGCAGATGTCCAACCTGAGGACAGACTGGCAGCCTGGCTGTACAGAGTACAGTCTCAGAAAGTTCTTATCTTTGGCTTTTTCACATAAACAGCTGTTAAGTTTTTTTTTTTTTTTTTAAATGGAAGTGGACTGGCTTCGTACACAAAACAATTGACAAGATCCTTCCAGTTATACCAGTTTAGCAGCATCTCAGCTAGAAAGTGTCAACTGTATTCCCTCGAGTTTAATTTACTTTAGTTCATTCTTGTACTCATCATTACTGAGTGTTGATCATTATAGTGAAGAAAGTGTTGAACTCTGAATAATAAGGTACTATTCACGTTTCTCTCTTAGGTCAGTATCTCCACTGTGGGCTACGGGGATGTGGTTCCTGTAACTACCCTGGGCCGCTTTGTGGCCTTTGGCTGCATCTCATTTGGAATCATCCTCAACGGCATGCCGATCTCTTTCCTCTTTAACAAGTTCTCTGATTACTATGCCAAGCTAAAAGCCCAAGAGTACAACACTACCTTGGTGCAGCGGCGCTTTCAGCTAAAGAGGCGCCTCCGACGCAAAATGGACATGTGTTTTCATCCCTTGCAGGAAGACAATAGTCCAGACAACCACTGTGAATCTTAAAATGATTTGATAAATTATGGGTCTTCAGTGTGATTGTGTTGCTTGGTAAACTTGAAACTGAGTCTTCATGCATGACAGTGTGTAAGATACCAAGTAGGGATATCAGACACCTATCAACTAGGTACTAACTGGTTAAATTTGAGCTAAAGAGCACGTTGGACTGCATCTTCCAGTCAGCACTAATGAAATGACAGGGACAACCCCGTTTCCAAAAAAGTTGGGACACTTTGTAAAATGTGAAAAGAAACAGAATGTTTTGATGATTTGCAAAACCTTGAAGCCCCATATTTAATTGAAAATAACACAAAGACAAAATATCAGGTGTTAAAACTGGGAAACTTATAATCCTCAAAAAATTATATCCTCATTTAGAATTTGATGCCAGTTGGGACAGTGGCAACAGAAGACTGGAAAAGCTGGGAAATGCCAAAAGAAAACAGCTGGTGGACCATCTAACAGTTAATGAGGTTAACTGGCAACAGGTGAGTAACATGACTGGGTGGGGGGTGGTCACCACTCTGTGACAGACTGCACTGGCATATAGTGCAACTACTTAAGAATAATGCCTCTCAATGTAAAATTGGTAAAAAAAAAATAATAATAAAAAATAGGGTTTTGTTGTGTATAGTACATAATGTCATTAAAAGATTTAGAGAATCTAAAGAAATCTCTTTACATAAGGGACCAGGTTGAAAACCAATAGTGGATGGCTGTGATCTCCAGGCCCTCAAGCAGCACTGCACTGAAAACAGACATGATTCTGCAGGAGACGTCACTGCATGGGCTCAGGATCACACATCCATCGTCTGTGAACACACTTTATCACTGCATCCACAAATACAAGCTGAAACTCTTCCATGCAGAGGGGAAACTGCATATAAACCAGATCCAGAAATTCCACCGGCTTCTCTGGTCCTGTGCTCGTTTAAGATGGACTGAGGTGAAGTGTAAACTGTCCTGTAGTCCGACGAGTCAAAGTTGGAAATTCTTTTTAGAAGTCATGCACGGCGTGTCCTCCGGGCTAAAGAGGAGAGGGATCATCCAGCTTGTTATCAGAGCACAGTTCAAAAGCCATCATCTGTGATGGTGTGGGGGTGCATTAGTGCACATGGCACATGGGTCACCTGCACATTTGTGAAGGCACCATTAATGCTGAAGGATATATTCTGATTTTGGAGCAACATGCTGCCAAGTAAACGTCGTTTTCAGGGAAGGGCTTGCTTATTTCATCAAGATGACCTGCATGGCTGCATAGTAAGAGAGTCCGGCTGCGAAACTAGCCTGCCTGCAGCCACCCATTGAAGATTTCTGGCACACTACAAAACACAATAAACAACAAAGGAGATCCCGAAATACTGAGTAGCTAAAATTGTACTTCAAGCAAAAATGGGGAAACATTCCAGTTTGAAAATAATAGCAGTTCGTCTCGTCAGTGTGAAAAGCCCTCCACTGTACTGACTGACCATCTCTGGCACTAAACAGAAGAGCAGCATCACACACTGTACTGTGTATTTGACTGATGTTGCTTCATTTGGCGTGCTTCATTTCTTTAGCCGAAAGCCTTTTCACACTGCACTCGTCTGAGCTATTAGTGGAGTGTGTGTATGTGTGTGTGTACAAAATACACAGACACAGGTAGCCAGTCAGAAGTATTCAGCTGACATCCCTCATTCTGAGAAAAGAGTTTAACGTGACAAGCTACAAAGAGGATGTGGCTGAGAAAGAGGAAGTGGATGGTTTTTTTGCAAACACAGTGTTACCATCAGTCTCTCTCGTATTGACCAGCAGTGCGACCCACTTTGACTTTCTCATCAGACGGACAGTCGAGAAGCACAGAAGAAAGCTTTGGAAGAACTGAGTTTGTAACACACACTGAAGTTGAACATAAACGGCATCCACTCTGACTCTTGACTTACTTAAAACTTGTCAACGGTAAACGACGAGTGCCTGTAAATGAATAGAAGTGAGTGTTTCAGCACATAAACATACACTCAGGACTCCTGTCAGTGCTGCGTGTGTGCGTGATCACTTTCCAGTTAAAGCAGACTGATGACTCACACACTTGTCAATGTGTGAAGACGCTTCATGATCACACTGAAAAATCAGCAACACAGATAGCAACCGACAAAAAATCAAAGTGACCATCCAGGACTTTGAAGAGACATTTCCGTTCAAATACCTTGAGCTGGTCACATGACTTTTTGTTGCTGTCGGTTGTGTATAGACTTTTTAACATTTCCTTTTGGCTTGAACTGTTTTTATACTTTAGCAGAGTTAGCTTGCCTTGCCTGTCCTGTTAATATTACTTTGAATATTTTGTTATGTTTCTACGTCAAGATAAATTAAACCTGAACACTGACCATCATCCACCGCCATCTGACGACTATTTTGTCATACTGTGGTGAGAAAACCCCCTGCTTTTGGTTTCCTCTATGAACTGTCAAAAACTCCCAAGCTTGCTGCTCACTGGGTGTCTGCAGCTTTGCATTAGTGCCTGAAATGTAACACTGGATTGATGAAATGTGGAGCTGCAACATGACATTCTGTGTAAATTTCTATTTATTCCAAATAATTTTAATAGTATATATACTGTATATATCTAAAATACAGCACTTAAAGCAAAAGTTGGACATTTTGGGAAATATGCTTATTTCCACCCTCATAACTATCCGTTGAGTATGAAGATACAACTGGTAGCCGATTAGCTTAGCCAGCTAGTTTCCCCCTGTGTCCAGTCTTTGTGCTGAGCTAACTAGCTGCTGGCTGTTGCCCTAAGTTATGACAGCGGGAAGTTCTCATCTACACAAAGTGAAGAAGTGTTTTTCCCAAAATGTCAAACTTTTATTGAAACTTTTATACATAAGGTAACTAGACCTGCAATAATTAATTTTTTGGCCTCTTGGGGAGAAGCTCAACAAGCTTAAACACAAAACATCAAGCAGACACAGAGCAACATTAGGATTCATTTGGAGTTTTTTTTGCCACCTGTCTTCTGTGTAAAGCAGAGTAAGCAGCATCTGAGAACAATGGACCAGGACACACCTAAATGTCTTATTAAGCCAAAGCCAAGACGAGCTTTGTTGCATCCCATTAGCTCAGAGGAGTGCTTGTTCTATTCATATGAAATCAAAGATATCTGAGTAAATATTGAGTAAGGATTCCATTATTAATATTAGGTCGTTACTTTCCAGTTACCAAACAACCTGCTTTTGTTCTGCTCTGTTTGTCCTCCTGGATTGCTTTACTGAGTTGAGTTTACTACTGATGTATCATTTTTGTTCCTGGATCGGTCCATTTTGCATGTGATCAAATATCTGAGAGAAATTTTATATGAACTGACAGTGTGAGTCTTTGAGGCACCCATGAGACAGTATTTCCACTGTATAATGAACAATCAGGGTGGGCGGTTTGGGCTGTGGCGGCACCTCCCATGATCTTCAACAACCTTGATGTTTAGCCCAGCTAGCACTGGATCAAGCTAAGTGTATTAATTGATTTTTGGAGTTGACCTTATAGAGTTACGTAAGGGAATTCAACTTTTAACCCCACATGCACAAGAAACCTTTAAAAGAGTACTCTGCTGATTAGGCATTGTCCCACATTGTCGGACTCATGGTGGACAGTCAGTGATACTGCGCCTTATCATTACAGTTGGATATTCAGGTGTTTTGCTAGTAGCAGCTAATGTAGCCTCGAGCCGCTAGCCTCAAGTGGAGATGAGCAGCTGACGTCAGATTAAGGTTAAATCCGGCAAACTCGCTTCTTTTAACTCCAGATTTTCATTTCTGGTTCTCCAGCTTTTATCCTCCTGCTATCTCTTAGAAATGTTTTGGTTTTTGTGTTAATGCCCTACTTTACCCCAAAATAATAAAACAAGCAGGATGATATTCCTATATCATGAATAGTTCATCGACAGTGACCTGAGAACCTGCTCCGATGCTTAAGGTCACATCCAAAAAAAAAAAAAAAAAAAAAACACAAAGAAAAAGATCCAAGCAGCATGGAGACGCAGCTCAAGCTCACAGGAAGTCAGATCACAGTCCATTTGTCAGGATCTGGCACTGGCCTTGCACCACCCTTCTCGGTTCCGGCCCATCTGTCCCCGAGCGACGCTACAGCAACTGGACCTGAAGTCATTGTATGTCATTCTGCGCAATTACAATTCTGCAGTTTATGACACATTAAATCTTAAAGTTGCTGAGTTAAATCTGTATTCCATTACAGAGAAATGCACCTCTCCCTTTTCCTCACTTTCTCTTTTTCACATTGAAATTTGCTGAACTGGCAATGCTTATGCCTGCGTCTGGCGGGGTGATGAAAGGAAAGTGTGTTTCTGCCACCAAGGTGTAAGTTATGATCAGCGAATGGGACATGGCATTGAAGCAAAAACAAGATTATACATACCCACGCACAAAAACATCCACTTCCTTCCATTACAGATTATGTTTTACAGTTTAAATGAACCATTTTTTTCACATGCACTCTACTTAGCTGTGATGTTTATTCCTGTGTCAGTACATTGAGATGAAAGAAGAAAAAGCAGCATTAAAATCCTTGTATCTGCACACATATTTGACCAATACAGCTGATTCTGATATATGTGTTTCTTCTTACTTCGAACCATATATTCCCTGACCTCTCTAGACATGGAGAACAAATAGCAGTAACAGTGAAAATCCATCCAGAGGGTTTTTGTTAGCTATTTTAGCCAGCAACATTCACAGAAGTGTTATCCTCCTCTGGTACATGCTGCCATCTTGCAGCTTTCCTTTCACTCATCCTCACTGTGTTGTTCTTCATTCAGTCTGTGTGCTCTTTAAAAGTCAAGAGGAAGACTTCAGACTTCAGTTGTGTTGTCAGAGTGGCATTTGAGGTAACTCAGACTCCATTTTTGTATTTCGCAAAAAGTCAGTTTGCCACATTGAGCAGGGTGAGGAAGACAGTCATCAGTTGTGTAATAGTAAGACAAATGGGCACATACCCATACCACAGTGTGAAAATACTGCGTTCCAAAAAATGTATAAGTAGGCATTAGCAGGCTGAATGCCAAAATAATGACTATATATATATATATATATATATATATACCATATAACACCAGCTGCGCAGATCTGCCTCTAGGCTGGCGTGTCATGAATTGAGCATCCTTCTCCCGTGTGCTATTCGGACGTGGTGAACCTGCTGCAAAGTCCACCATGACTGACGGAAAAGACTCCTCCCTTTGTAGGCAGAATTGAATTTGAGCCATCTGCCAACATTAAAAAAAAAAAAAAAAAAAATATGCATATATGATTCTCCGGAGCTCACCTGTCGTCCCAGGTGTCATTCTCCTCTGTGAATTCAGACTTCACTTTGTCTCATGAAACTCTTTTGCTTTTATTATTTCTCATGTCATTCCAGGCATATGAAAATGTGGTGTATGCATTAGAGTAGGGTGTGCATGAGACTATGAGACAAAATTGCATCCTGTACTGGTTAAATATTAATCCATTATTATTGGACAGTGGCGTTTATCTTTCATTATGGGATGACCCCGTACTATACAGGATGGGCTGCAACCCTACCTGATACTAGACTAGACTAGACAAAACCACTGGTCATTGCTGGAAGATGAAGAACTTTATGAACCGAATCAGGAACAAAATGAAAGTATTTCTGAATATTGTGCTGAATTGAGCTATTTTTTTTTGTTCTTGTAGAGACCCATTCCCTAAGGCAGACGCTTCAGGACAGACCCGGAGAGGCAGAGAAGGCCTCCCACAAGCTGAAGCTCTACATGAGTCTCAGTTCTAAGACTTGTTAGAATTCGATATTATGAAGTCACTAAGGAATCGACTGGGGTTGTTGTGCTTGATCATGTGGTGGATACGTGTAGTCAAAGAGACCCTGATACATATAATATACATTAGAATGACTGCACTATTAACATATTAGTAGCATTTTAATGTTAGCTGGTTGAAGTGATTTAATTTATTGTAAAGTTTATTTTGTAACAGGGCCTCATATGCCCATTACAGATGTTTAAAATCTTTCTCAGGAAAATAACTGAGCCTACATTTCCTCTGAAATGTGGTTAAGTAAACCCCTGGTCTAGTATATAAAACATACTGACAATACAAGTTCCTTATTGTTTTGTTGCCCTGCAGATTGCATTGCTCTCTGTGTGACTGATGAAACTCAGATAGACGGTTTAGGTCTCTGACTGTATTTCAGATTCTCACAAATAGATTTTCCACGACAATAGATCGATAGAGGGATTGATGGAGGGGTTGATGGAGGGGTTGATGGATCTCCGGTGGGACCCCTGACGCAGCAGTAGAGATTGGCACCGCCCAGTACACAGGACCACACAGTCATGCTGCTGGTCATTGAATTAGTCAGAAATCTGTGTTGCTGCAGTGACCGTCGGCAGGATCTGTCTCCTTTCACCGGTGAGAGCCCTTCACTTACCGTCAGATACGCGGACGAAGCGCCTGTAACGCTGTTTATCCGCGATGCTGCTCACTTTTCACTCTCTGTGTTCGAGTAACGGGGAATATTTCAGGGAGCAGTCGGGGCTTAATCGATACGCTGTCCCGCCTAATCGGGATGCTTGTTTGAATAACAGACAGATGCATTCCGCATCAATAATCGGGGTGGAAAAACGGGAAACATTTTTTTAAAATGTGTCTTCTTTTATAACATTTCTTTCCTTTGTTGTCTCTCTCTTTTAACAGTCCTCTCTTGTTGCCTTTATATTTTTTAACGCTGCAGCCTTCGTCGTTACGCACAATCCCTTATATGCCAGTTAAATGTAACAGCCACCCGATCCTTTAAATTAGACTTCCTTGTGCGCACCGGCCAACATGGTCAGGGTGCACGGCGGTATGCTTGTGTCATCAAATGTGCAGCAATAGGCTGTATTATCATCGTTTCATTGTATATTTGCTTGGTTCCTGTAAAGAAGACGCTGATGCCGTAAAGGAAATAATCACATGATGTTCAGCAGTGAGTTTTGAGTTTAACCTAAATTTCAAAATTCTTTCGTTTCTGTAGAAATGCAGAAGTGTTGGCTGTATGTTTGCATCCGTCTAAAATGCATTCAAGAAGGTTTTATAGTTTTCAAACAAAATGTCTTATAAAATTTCGTTCGTTGTATTTCTCCTACATGCTTTTCTTCTGCAGTGTCATCAGGTTTTTGAGGTTATTCATATTGTTTAGTTATTCTTTTGTCTAATTATAAATGAACAGTGGTGGAATAAGTACTCTGGTTATTTACTTAGGCAAAAGTACAAATTCAACAATCTAAAAATAGACATGTCTCTTTGGACTTTCCTGTAAAATTTACTGTCTTGTGAAATATTGGATGATTTTACCACTTTACAATTTCAATGAAACCATGCGAGAAGGAAATATCTCAGTACAGCTCTTCAATAAATCGACTTTGTCACTTTCCACCACTGTTTATAAATGACTGACAGAGTTTTCTGTTTCCACTCTCATGGATGATGTAGGTTGTGAGCGCAACAGGTTATTATAAATCCCACAAGGATTTCAGCGGGAACAGCATACAGGAACAGAAAGTGAAAGTCTGTATATGCTATGGCTGACCTGTATGTCCAGATATTCTAGAAGCATAAAATAAACATAGACAGACAGCAGTATACAGTCAATGCTTGTATGCAAATTTTAAGTGAAATATGAAGTGACTGTTTCTCTGTCTGTGGCCACTGATGCTTAGAGAAGGAAGAGACTGTAGGTGGATAACTTTAGAGATGTGCACATGGAATGTAGTGAAGAAGGGGTATAAAGCAGCAGAAAAACGCAATTGCAAATATGTGCACTGAAGTACTTAATAAATGTACCTTATTATATTCCACTGCTATGTATCTGCAGGTAATATTTTGGGATACGTTTTAGGCCATAAAATATAGTTCAGTCAGTGTCCTGGAGAGTCTGGTAGTATAGCGTCCCTCCCTGTAACACCACTTATAGGAAAGTTTCTCAAAATGATGCAAAACACAATCAACAAGCAATAGAAAAGAGGGCAGGCGTATTAGTATATTAGTAATATTTCAACAGCACAAGACTCTTGACAGTGTAAAGAAGAAGTACAGTTTCTACCACAATAAATATGTACATACTACAACTACATGATCTGCTATTGATCTGGTGAAGAAAATACTCCATTAACTGAATTATGTGGAGTAAATAAGTTCACTCAAACCTCTCCCAGCTTTTTAATTCTAAAGGTTACATGCAATCCGTCAGTTGTGTGTTTTTCTGCACGGTTTCCTCCAGCTGAGTGAGGCTAGTGTAAAGCATAGGCACGTCATTTTTCTGTCATTTTTACAGTAAATGTGAATGCTGGGTTGGGAGTTTCCCTGTTTTCACATTTCACTAAATGAATAGTTTGTTCTAATGACTACATCTCTGACATCACCAATTCCACCCATTTGGAGGGGACTTGACAGCTTTTGATTTGTTGCCACCCCACACCCGATGTCAGAGTACAGCTTGAGGATTCTGCAGGCGGATGCCAGGCCACCTCATGTCTGCTCTGAGGCTCAGTTGGCTTGGTGTTCAAGGCAGAGGGCAAGAAACATGCGCCAGGTTTAATCTATGGGCCGTATACTCCGCGATTAAGGCTAAACAGCCATTAACCAAGAAGAATGTCTTTCCCATTATTCTGTATTCTGTTTTTTTTCCAGAGAGGCCAGCTTCAGTACAATCTGCTGCTGCTAAAAATTTAACTGAGCTCATATTTTACAGGAATTTTCATATTGTAGGTATAAAATGAAGTATAACTCCATGATCTGTATTTTACAGAAAAAAAATCTCGAATGATTTTGAATTTTGGATTGATTTATAACCACATCCAGACTAGCTGTTGTATCTCCAGTAAATCGCTTGTTGGTTGAAAGGATGCTCCAGTCATCTGCAGAATGTGCATTATACCATGCAGTGCTTGCCACCACAGCATGCCTTAATGATCATTTAAGAGCAGAGGTAAACCAATTAATTGGTTGACTGATTAATCAGGCCAGTACCTGGCTTTTTGAGATAATTGGCGTCGGCCGATGCTACTCTCTAAAGGCCCATTAAAAAAATATGTCTGCACGCCTGAGATGGGATTTTGTTATTTGCTGATAAAGGCTGGAATTAAGTGCACTGAAGCCCTGCTCTCTATATATTGGCATCAGCGACGGTCATTGACAAACCCACATCGGTGAAGGATGACCTACAGACCAAAGTACTCTGGTGTGTGCTAACTTTAACGTCAGGCTTTAAACTGGCACTGACGCTGTCACTTTCTAAAGTTAACTGTGCACTTGGATATCTGATAGCAAGTGTTAGAGGACGCCGCTGGATTTGTTATTCTGCTAACATACTTGAGCTAGAGGGAGTGGATCGGGTATGCTAAAAGTGGCACAGCAGCAGCTTTGCTCACAAAACCAACAACACGGCTAATCAATGGAGTGCTGTCTCATTAGCTTTTTTAGGAATGTATTGTGTCCACAATAACCACAGCTCACACATTGCAAACACAATGACAATGTAGTCAAACAACACTTACATACACACGATCAGAGGGAACAAAGCAACAAAGGCCTACCATCATGTTAACGACAAATACTGATACCACAACAGCCCAAGAACTTAACAGTATCTCAGCTGTGATGATTCATAAAGCAGTTGTTTTGAGAACGAAGCACCCATCCCTTCCAGCCATTGCACAGATTCAGAAAATTTGCTGACACTGAGTCTGGACTAAATAGGCCTTATTCATGAATATTATTAAGCAGTGATTTAATGTGTCCATGTGCAAATTCACAACTTTTCCAATATTCATTATATTTATACGATCATAATTTATATGTGGACAGGACAACTCAAAACTGATTTGATGGGAATTATTATGTTTTGTGGAAATCTCTTCAAATCGTAATCCCCTGGCTTTATTCGACCAGTTCATTTAAATGTACAAGATATGTTTGTTAAACCACTTCATATAATACAATATTAACAACACAACGGAAGTGTTAATCTTAATCCAGGATTACAGTTGTGTTTGAACTGCTCCAAAGCAAACACCAACGATCCTTGAGACTACATCACTTTCGGTTCTGACTCATGTTTGAGCACTTTACCTACTTACACATGAAGCAGGAACAGAGCAACACATGTATTTTAGTGTAATCAGTCTCTCAAATATCAGACCACCATTCAATCAACTTTTAGTTTTGGTTCAGTCCACCAACTCCTGAGAAAAAGAATATCTGTGTCTGTTTAGCAAAGTATGATACCACCTGTTCATTTACTTTGCAGTAGGCATGTAGAATACTGCCTAATATATATGTGATACTGTGACTCCCCACATTTCAATTAAAACTACTGTTATCAGTAGCTTCATGCCATAATGAAATGTTTTGGTAAGACAACTGTGTTTTGTTTTGTCACTGCAGAGTTCCAAGGATGAGAAACATCAGAGCAAAAACTTTATTGCTGGCAGTAGCTCTTGGTCTGTTGGTCCTCCATCTCTGTAAAGATTTTATTGACCGTAAAACCATCCGCCTTCATGAAGATGTGAGAGTGAGTAACAGTCACATAAGACAACGCACTAAAAACAGCTCTTACGTGTTCTCCTGGCCAAGATGTCAACAGAATCTGGCTGCTGCCAATGTCACAGGCTTCGGCTCGCTTCCTGGTAACATAAAAGACTTTCTCTACTACCGACACTGTCGCCATTTCCCCATGCTGCTGGACCTTCCTGACAAATGTGGAGGAGCTGATAGATCAGGGGAAGTCTTTCTCCTGCTTGTCATTAAAAGCTCACCTGGGAACTACGACCGCAGAGAGGTGCTGCGCAAAACCTGGGCCAAAGAGAGGCGACAGGATGGCGCGTGGATCCGAAGGATCTTCATCTCAGGAACGACGGCTTCTGGTTTTGAGAAAACGAGACTGAACAAACTTCTGGAGATGGAGCAGCGTGAGCACAGTGACATCCTCCAGTGGGACTTCAGTGACACGTTCTACAACCTCACCTTGAAGCAGATACTCTTCCTGGAGTGGATGGAAAGGAACTGTCCCAACGCTCGCTTCCTGCTAAATGGTGATGACGACGTCTTTGCTAACACAGACAACATGGTCGAGTATCTTCAAGGCCTCAAGGACAATGATGGAAGCAAGCACCTCTTCACCGGCCATCTGATCCAGAATGTTGGGCCCATTAGATCATCAGGGAGCAAGTATTTTATCCCAGTTCAGGTACAGGAATCAAACTCATATCCCCCTTACTGTGGTGGTGGGGGCTTCCTCTTGTCTGGCTATACAGCTTTGGTCATATACAAAATGTCCCACTCCATTCCTATTCTTCCCATTGATGATGTTTACATGGGGATGTGTCTGGCCAAGGCAGGACTTGGTCCTTCTTCCCACATGGGTGTGAAGACAGCAGGACTGTACATTCCCTCCAGCACACTTGATGGATATGACCCTTGCTTTTATAAAGAAGTTTTATTGGTACATAGATTCCTGTCAGCCCACATGTATTTTATGTGGCACAGAGTACACGATCCTAATCTGATATGTGGTTCCTCCCAGAAAAGGCTTTAGCAACACCCAGCTGTAACTAACAGGTGGTGACAGAGCTCAATGGTACTTTGCTTTGCTTTCCCATTATAGGCTGTGTGCGCAAATCATTGTGGGCGAGCAGTCAGCCAGGCACAAATGGGCATGGAAGTACACATACTCTTATCGATGAGCAGCTTTCACTGGAATGAAGGGCTGACATGTTTGTTTCCTTCAGCTGCTATTTTCTTGACTAAATCTGGGGTTGCAAAATTTGCTTTGTATCAAACTTCAAGGTTTTTCTGAGCTGACAGATCCACAGCACTGACAAATGATTACCTATACATATCATATTTCATGGCTATGGTGTTATGAAATGATTTCTTACTTACCCATCCAGCAGACATGCAACATTGTTATCCTATTTCTAACAAATGTCCAGTATTCACTTCACCTTTAATTACTCTAGTTGGACTCCATCAACTCTATTAAGTTTGCCGTTAGCTCGCCAAATGCTACACTTTTCTTTGGTGTTTGTTGCTGTGCAGGTACCACACAGTTGTTTGTTAGAGCTTGATTGCTCAAAACAGCTGCTGACTGCTGTGTTGATGAGAGCCATGAGATTCAAACATACAGAACATTTTCAGGCCAGGGAATGTAAAACACCAAAACATGTAGCCATCAAGTGCAAATAAGACCCTTTTACACGGTTCTCACTTAAAAATGTGTCAGCTGAAAACATTTAGGAGCCAGTGGTGACGGGGTTTTGAAACAACTCATGGATCTAACGGGAGCTTAATTATCTGGAAAAACAGCCAACAGTGTATTGACTGAACAAGAATTTCAACATTTGAAACTGAAATTGAAAACGAGCGTTTTAGCGTTTTCGGGAATATTACTTCCTCTATATTCTGAGGTCACCCTGCTGTAACCTCAGAATAACTGATCACAGGTGAATGTGGCTGATTAGACCTCTGCTCAGGTGTCGTTGGACAGAACAGCATGTGAACTGTAAATATCACCCATTGGTGTGCAGGCCTTTGAGTTACTGGTTTCCTGTGGACACACAGTCCAGTCGTACGTTGGTAAAGTTTCTGGCAGAGTATTTGCTGATGACCACAGATCGTGTCAGTGTATCTGTGGGTAGATTCTCCCTTTATTGATGACTGTATTTGGGAGAGTGTGTTTTGTGTATTACATATTTATAGAATTGCTCTCAGCTTGGCATTGTGATTGTGTTGTGAGTAGGGCTGGGTATTGATTCAAAATACATTCTGACTGCTGACTCATGTCCACAGCATGTCTTGATCAATCAATCAATAACTAGAAATTATAAAACTATGTATACTGTATTTAGGTAAGCGTGTTGTACAGCCTGTACACTGGTATAGTGACGGTTTGATCAATACCCAGCTTCAGGTGTGAATGGTGCAGGGCTATAATGGGGTGTCTGCAATCTTACAGAAAGTATCATTCAAAAGTAATTCCTCAGGGTTTCTTAAAACTAATGATGTAAACTGATGTAAAGTTGCTTAATTTTAAGTTAATATGTTCTATTAATATTAATATTTGTATTTAATTTTTTAAATAATGAATTTTTGTTGTATAGCCTATACATTTGTTTAAGAACAATATTTTCAGAAAGACATTCATGTATGTTTTTGTGCCTTATATCAGTACTCCTCAACCAGATACCACTTTAAGAATTGTAAGAATATGATTTGGAGGACTGAAAGCGTTTATGTACTGTCAAATAGTCATTAAAAGGGGTCTCCAGTAAGAATTTCTATGTATGATTACTGTATGCTTTCAGGACTCTGGAAGTTGAAAAAAGTGATTGCCTTGTGTTTTTTTTAATGTACTGTGTAGATCCCCAGAATGTCCATATATTTTCTTTTCATGCTAGAAGTTATATATTGTTATTTTATAATTACTGGCTTTGAGATGAAATTGTGTGTTGCATATATAAACATGTGTTTAATATAAACCAAAGATTAAATATTGTTGTCCTTGTCGTGTCTTAGACCTTTTTCAGAGCACACCTGGTGGGAAACACATGGCAGGTGTATTGGAGATGATAGAATTCTGCTCAGAAAGCTAAACTGTATGTTTAGAGACACCTTTCCTTTTTCTTTAAGATCAACATCATCATTCATTGAGTGGTTAATACTAGTACTTGTATGTCTATATGTATATGTACTGTATGTATTGACACATATATGTGATAGCCCGGTGCACAGTTGCATACATTCCAACACCAGGAAGTTCATTTTTACAAGTTAAAGGCAGTGAACAGATTAAGAACACAGCCCCTATCCCATAAGTCCAGGAAAAATTTCCCCACAGGGACAATAATAGTATATCTTATCTTATAATACTGATTACCTGACAGTACAGTAATTTCTACCTAAAGAGTGAGTCAGATGCGTGTCATGTGTGGGTACTAACCATGGCCATCCCGTGACAGGCTTTTAGTGTTCTGTGGCCCTGAAAATAGGGTGCTGTCCTTAAGAGCTGCAAGCAGTTGGAAAAACTCACCCTCATCCTCTGCACGCTCTGCCTGCAAGAAGTCATATATGAATAAGACACTTCATTTGGCCTCTGGACTGAAACTCCTCCTACTAAAGGTTTGCATGGTACCCTCCATTATGTTTTCTCTGCAGACATGTATCATATTACTGCTGGAGGTGTCACTCCAACCCGCACATTTGATGCTAGAGAAGTCAGTAAGATATCAGATCTGGTACAATAACTCATAACAGTAAATTATACCATTAAAACTAACTGGCCGTTGTGCTCAAGAGCAGTGGCATCTGATGAAACATTTCTGCAGGTGGTGCTTTGCAACATTCAAAACAGCTGGGTTATCATTTTGCTATCTTGAATCTGTATGCAGTCCTCCCTGTTGGCCTGGCCAGGAGTCATTTAACATTTAGCATCCTCTTCTTGAGGAACCACAGTGTCCTGACAAAGAACAAAAAATCATTTCCATAGATAATAGTGTTCATGACATGATAGAGTGCTGATAACTACTTTTATCCTTCTCCATTGTATGAGGCCTCTCCATGGAGTTTTGTGAGGTGTGGACTGCCTGTAAAGCCTTCAAAATATCGGTAAAACACACCATTTGTTGACAAATTCTTTAATATGCTAGTATGTATGAAATATACAATTAACCTAGAAAAAGCTTCAACGGGTATTGACAAGCATTCCGACATTATCTTGTTCCTGGCTTTGGCCAGAGACCTAAAGAGACTAAAAGAGACCAAAATAACAACATCAATTGGAAATTAGACCATCTGGATGCTGCGAAAATGTTGCCTGTCACAGATTTGCATGGTGGAAAAAAAACTTTCTTACATGACACTCATCTTGCTGTTCTTTATCCTGCTCTCCTAGACTCTCCTTAAAAAAGCAGGGAGTTAATGTTACTCGTCCTGTTATATGCACCAATCAATCAATCAATCAAAATTTATTTATATCGCACTTTACAACATTCAAGGTGACCGAAGTGCTTTCCAGTTAAAAACAAACAGTAAAATTAGAAATGAAAACAGATTAAAAGAAAGCAACAATAGAACACATATCAGGGAAATAAAAAACAGATAAAATCGTATAAAATAAGATAGAATAAAATAAAATGTCACCACATTAATACACCAGGGTTCCAGTGCAGCGATAACAATCATGAAATCCAGATGAACAGGTCAACCCAGCCTCGACCGATATGCTTCCATGTCAGGATGGAGGAGGAAGTTTTATTTGCTCCGTCGTCCTTGGTCCTCTGCTGGAGGCAATATTTTGTCTGAACATCAGACAGATTAGAAACACAAAACCTAACAAGCCAATGTTCCAAAAATGAGAATTGGTCAATTAATGTAAGTTTTGTTCAGATAGGTCGATTAAATATGAATTATCCAAGTGAGGTGGCCATTTTTGGAAACCCTCAGCTGTTTTAATAATTCTAGGTGCATTTTGTCAGGCTTAAATTGCTTTGAAAGGTTTTAGTTGTTCAGAAAGGACCCAAATGCTGAACACCAAGGCAGGTAGGTTGAAGAACAAAGAGCGAGCTTTAATAACCAAAGCTGAATCCAGACGTACAAAACAAGCAGACAAAAACTGCAGGAGCAGGCGGGGGCAAAATCCCCCAAAAACTAAGAAGTACAAATTACCAAACTAATAAGCAGGATGGTACAAGCAGAAAACCAACACAGGGCAAGGGAACACGGATACACAGACGACCTGACAAACACATGGACTAAATACACAAGAGGGAAGACTAACAAGGAACAGGTGAAACTAAACCACAATCACAAGGGAAAGAGTAAGAGACAAAGGCAGGAAGTAAAACAAAACTATCTTCTTCTATGCAGTGGTCTGCTGGGGCTGTGGAAGCTCTGAGAGGGACAGAAAGAGACTGAACAGACTGGTCAGGAGAGCTGGCTCTGTCCTGGACTGCCCTCTGGACACCACTGAGGTTGTAGGTGAGAGGAGGATGTTAGCCGAGCTGACATCTATCATTGACAACCCCTCTCACCCCCTGCATGACACAGTGGTGGCTCTCAACAGCTCCTTCAGCAACAGACTGCTGCTTCCACTATGTAAGAAGGAACGCTACCGCAGGTCCTTCTTAGCAACAGCTGTCAGGTTATTCAGCTCAGGCTTTGTATAATGTAGCACTGAGCTCGCACACATACTGGTTTTTTCTTTGCACTACTGTAAACATCCTTCTATCTCATACATGCTATAATCTGGGCAATATTATATATAATATTATTGTTTCAATCCCTGCACAATATTTTTTTGTAAGTTTTAAGTTTTCAATATTTCTCAAGTACTTTCCATTTGCAATATATTTCTATAGTCTTTTGTATAAAATGTACATATACTTAGTCAACTTCTTACTTTCTATTTTTGTATTCTTTATTTTCCACAGCCTTTGGTATTGCCATTTTTATTGATGTTGCCTGTAACACCAAATTTCCCCAGCTGGGGATTAATAAAGTTGATCTTATCTTATCTTATCTTATCTTATCTTATCTTAACAAAACGACAAATGAGGAGAAACTCAATATAAAACAGGAAATAACTAAAGCCCCAGAACGACGGCTTGAATGGCAATGTCGGCAATGGGGGGTGTCCCAGGCCTATATTATGCATGGTTATTTCTATTACAAATATGAACTGTGTGTGTGTGTGTGTGTGGTTCTCAAAAGAAGCAATAATAAGCTTTATCGTTGTGTTAAATGTTGCAAAGTGTTTTAACTGATCTGATCAGTCTAAACACTTTACTTTAATAAGCAGTTTCACAGTGGCCTCAGACTTTGGTGCAGTACTTGGACATTTGTTGTCATTAAAGCCAAATCAAATTACTTTATTTTTCAGCACCGGAGGTCACTTGGTCGTAGCCAGGAATAAAATTAAAATATTAAAAAAAAAGTTCATGTTCTTTTTCGACAGACAGATATTCACTGCAATGTTCTGCATCTTAAAAAAAACAATGAGAAAGTACCACTGCTCTAACTTTTTCCCCACACAATTGATGAATGGCGTTGAAGCTAGAATGTCCACTAATTTGTTTGTTTACCCAAAAAGACAGAGGTGGAACAAAGGAGGCAATTTCATCTTGATGGAAATAATTTAAGTCTTGAAACTGCAAACTACATATTTTATTTTACAGGCCACACACACACACACACACACACACTAAAGGAACAACTGGACACAGACATTAGAGGATCCTGCATGTGGAATCGTGGTAGAGTGACGGTTTCTCATTGCAACGATTACAGCAGGGTTACTCCTCCTTGGTCCGGTGGGATGACCAAATGTCTGTGATGGTCCGGATGGCCGTTTAATCACACTTTAATCACTCCCGTCCCACACCATCTCCTGCTATCCTTGTCTGACACACCGGCTCTACAGGATGCAGAACAACATAACGCAACAATTCAACACTTTGTCAGCTGTCATAATCCCCCACGCTGCTTTCTTGGGCGGCTTTGAACCTCGAACTGTGGTCCACCTTCAGCAAACACAAATGACAATTTCCGCAAACTGCGCCGACCTTCACTTTACACCGCCCAAACAGCGCCCAGGTTGGCAACTTGACTTATGTTGTTTTTGCAGAGCGTGCTCACCCTGCGGGCTGCCTGACAGGTATGACTCAGGGCTAAATGTTCCCCTCGCTGCCTGTACGTCACATTTACCTGTACAGACCGCACAGACCGCCAGCCGACCATAAACGCATTCTTCAACCAGCGCTCTCACAGATCTACTAATATGCTCAGGTAATTATTGCTGAATTGATTGACTTGTTTTCTACATGTTTGTGTGAAATTCTCTCCCGAAATTTATAACTGGTCAGCGAGAAGTACATATTTTATACTTTTAAAGTAATTTGAAAACTAGCCGAGGTGTTATTGGAAAATGTCTGGTTTGATTTAATTTGTAATCTGAAAACTTTAATTCTCCAGTCACTCTCAGAGAACACCACAGTAGCCTGCCTGCATGTATTGTCCTTATTAACCTGGCAGACTATGTGGCATTTGTGTGAGTGTATATTTTGCCCTCACTGCTTCCCCCTCCCAAAGCAGCTACGCAGATAACCAAATCAACTCTCTGCTGAAGAGACCCAAGACTCAGGCTTCCCGTTAGGAGGTTCACTTGCTCTTCAGTGGCAGACTGAGACAGATGGCACATTCTGATTATTAATGTCCAGCTGAATACCTCCAGTAGTGATGCAGTCTTACTAAATGTCACGTCTTACGAGATGTGGAATTTGATATGTCCATACATAATGTCCAAACTAGAATTCTTACGTGGTCCCTGATATGTACGTTGTTCCTCTGAGTCTCCTAACGGCCACCTTGGCAGTGGTTTAAAGAGTACTTTAGTTTGGAGGACTTGTAGTTTAAAACAGGCAGATGGGTAAATTGCTGACACTGCTGATAGTGTTGAAACTTTATTACAGTTTAAACATAGTTTTCAGTGGAGGTCAGTTAAGTTTTAAGATGGCCAAAGCCTTGTGGTCTCCAGAGAGATGACGTCACTTTAATCTGAGCCTCTGCTAGAAAAAATCACAAAGAAAGCACATCGACATTATCGTTAAAAATGCACACTATTCTCTTAATGTGTCTAATGATGACCAAGGTTTATTTACCTGAAACACGTAATACTTTATAGTCCTCAATATATTAATTTCTGATCGAGATGATGTGTTGATGAGGAAACTGTTTTATTTCCTCCCTGCAGAGTTTTGATGATGAGCGGTAACGGCACAAGAGCTTTCCTGTTGCTGTTGGGAACAACTCTCTTGGTTGTTTATCTCCACCAAGACATCCTCAGCGTCCAAGAAGTGACAAAAGATTATAGTCAAATGAAGCCGCCCACTAAAAACAACTCTTATGTGTACTCCTGGCCAAAATGTCAACAAAATACGGCTGCTGCCAACGTCGCAGGCTTCGGCTCGCTTCCTGGTAACACAAAAGACTTTCTCTACTACCGACACTGTCGCCATTTCCCCATGCTGCTGGACCTTCCTGACAAATGTGGAGGAGCTGATAGATCAGGGGAAGTCTTTCTCCTGCTGGTCATTAAAAGCTCACCTGTGAACTATGAACGCAGAGAGGTGCTGCGCAAAACCTGGGCCAAAGAGAGGCGACAGGATGGCGCGTGGATTCGAAGGATCTTCATCTCAGGAACGACGGATTCTGGTTTTGAGAAGATGAGACTGAACAAACTTCTGGAGATGGAGCAGCGTGAGCACAGTGACATCCTCCAGTGGGACTTCAGTGACACGTTCTACAACCTCACTTTGAAGCAGATACTCTTCCTGGAGTGGATGGAAAGGAACTGTCCCAACGCTCGCTTCCTGCTAAATGGTGATGACGACGTCTTTGCCAACACAGACAACATGGTCGAGTATCTTCAAGGCCTCAAGGACAATGATGGAAGCAAGCACCTCTTCACCGGCCATCTGATCATATATGCTTCTCCCATTAGATGGTCAGGGAGTAAGTATTATGTTCCAGTTGAAGTGCACAAACCAAACTCATACCCCCCTTACTGTGGTGGTGGGGGCTATCTCTTGTCTGGCTATACAGCTTTGGTCATATACAATATGTCCCAGTCCATTGATATTCTTCCCATTGATGATGTTTACATGGGGATGTGTCTGGCCAAAGCAGGACTTGGTCCTTCTTCCCACATGGGTGTGAAGACACTGGGGTTTTACATTCCCTCCAGCACACAGGACAGATACGATCCTTGCTATTTTAGAGAACTGCTACTGGTGCACAGGTTCCTTCCAGCTCACTTGTATTTCATGTGGCAGAGAATACACGATCCTAATTTGAAATGTGGCATGAAGAAAGCAGCATTGAATAACTTAAAGGTAGTGACTGGGCATGTAAACACTAAAAGACCCCTAGGGACCACTTTAGGACAGTAGGTTCATTCAGCGCAATCCAATAATACAACAACAGCTCTTCTTCTACATTTCCAGAGTGTAAAATGTTCAGTTTTTGTTGATGCTGTCACAGCAATTGTTGTTAATCCATCCTTATTGTCATTACTAAGGTCATAGCTGTTGTACTTGACTACATTATACCGAAAAGTGTTTATAATATTCTGGCCACCTCATGTATGTAAATTAGGTGGACAATATTAGAGACACATGTCGTGCTTTAGATTACGCCTGCAAAGCACAATGTAATTATTTAGTGTATGGGCTATCAATAAAATACATTACATTTAAAGTTACAGGATATGCAAACAGTAATGGCTATCAGTGAAATACAGAATTGATTTCAAGATTTTACATGATTCCTGTCAAAACAAGAACAGTTTGGAGGTTTTCCATTTGGACAGTTGTGTACTGATTTGAAGTGAGCGGGGCCTCACTTAAAATATGTTGACAGTGTTTGGAGTTTTCCTTGTTGTCGCCAGCACTTTCTGATCAAACACCACACTTCCAGTGTCTCAGTGTTGACCTCTTATTAAATGGTAACTAAGGGCATTTTTTCAAACTTGAACTTTGATTCTTATTTAATCATGAATGTTTTGTGTTTTCAAGAAAAATGTTCATAACATTCATAACCAAGTTTTCAGGGGCTTTAAGGGCTTATTTATTTAGTTGTATTTTATTTTTCTGTAAGGTACTCGGGCAACTTTTTTTATATGCTGTACTGTAAAAATACACTTTATTTAAGCAAATTAAAGCAATAACTGAAAATGTGTTTTTCATATAGCAGCACCGCACAGAAGCTGTGACTGATTGATCAATAAGAAAGGAGGGCGTATTTTTTGTGCATTTATTTATTCTCTATTGATTCACATGATTTCTTCTCATTCTCATTCAGAAGGAGAATTTGTGAAAATTCTTCCAAAAACTGTCAGTCTGTCTGGAATAATTCATGAAGGTGAAGGAAAACCTGTCATGGAAACTCAGTGATGATAAGTGAAATCAAAGCTGTGATAAGTGCAACTGGAAAGAGGAAACACTGCATTCTCCCACTCTGCAAGAACAAAAGCTGCTGTGACGTCTGAGTGTGAGAACTCCTTCAGACACTTGGTGAGAGGCTTCAGGATATGAAAAGTAAACAAAATGAACTGAACATATTTGCTGTTTAATGTGGAACCAGCTGACAAAGCATGGCGGCAAGGTGGCCAAACATGGTTCTGCCCAGAGATATGAAAGACTTCACTTTTTCTCTTCTTGGCTCACCTCACTGGCTTTAGCTTTTACAGCTACAGCTTTTACAGAACAAGTGAGAGGCGACAGCACAGCTTGCACCTTCACCTGTGCCTTTGTGGATGTGACCCTTGGCACCATTAGCACTCCCTCAAAATTCCCCCACGCCATGAGTGTCCGCGAGGAGTGAGGGCATTAGATCTCACATTCATGCAATGCAATGCAGCAAAACTGGCTTTCCACTTTTGTGTTATGGAATGAGCATTCACAAAACAATCAAACTGTGCAGTGCACAATGAGTCCTTTTCAGTGAACATATTCTATCCATGTACTCTGGTGATACATGATGCCCCCTCTCTCTTTCTGTTTATCTACATATCTATACACACACACACACACAGTCATTAAAACTCATTTTTAAACCACTTTGCAGATTTCATCTACATCTACTACATCTACTTTGTAAATGACACAAGTGCTTTAATAGCTGTTTTCAGAAAGATTATTTCACTTATATTTCACTATATCACAATTCCAGTGGATCATATGTTTGCATACACTGACTGTGCCATGTCATGGCTTTAGATGCTTCTGCCACCATTTGGGTCAATTGAAGTTCTACCTGTAGATGTATTTTAAGGTCTACCTTCACCTCCACAAGTCTGGTTCATTCTTGACTGCAATTTATCAAATCCTGAATGTACATTACTGATCTTTACATAATAGGTACAACAGGTGCTGGAGGAAGCATTTATAAAATCATGTATAACCAAAGAAAAGTCCTATATCAACATAACCTGAAAGGCCAGTTGGCAAAGACAAACAATGGCTTCAAATTACAAGCCTCACACAAAAGGCTGTTTGTTGCAGGTTCCTCTCTCTCCTTGGTGCTTGTGTTTTCTAATTAGAGTGAGTAAACGAGGAGCAGGCGGTGTCCCTTGATTGTTGCCACACGATTGGTCAAGGGGCGGATCCCTGACCTTACATTAAACAGCCTGCGGGCTGCACCCTTCCTCCACTCCAGTCTTGCCACCACCAGGAAACGCCAGCCTGTCGTATCAGTGTGTTTGGTAGTGTCTTTGTCATTTATTTACCTTTTCTTTTGGTTAGGGAGTTATGGATCCTGTAAGTAGTGACAGTTGAGCAGTAGTAGGAAGGAGAAGCCTTTTTGCTTAATTCACATTTTCTCCTGTTTCCTCATTTATAGGAGGTGGGTAATTATTTGACATGTATTTACCTTTTCTTTTGGTTAGGGAAGTTGGGGTGATTTAGAGTGTTTTTGCCTGTTATGTTGGATTATTTCTCCCCCAGAAGCAAATAAAACTACTCCTATTTTGAACTCGGCTTGTTGGCACCACATCATGTTTTGTCAAGGGTTCCCCTACACCGGGGCATAACAGCCGCGCACATCAGCTAGACTGCTGATATAAAGAAACCTCTTTCCTCAGATATAAAAAACTTTTTTTCCCCCACTGTCCATCATCTATTG